>NC_048575.1:5627344-5814844 GCF_013265735.2 Oncorhynchus mykiss
AGGGGAATGAGGGAGAGAGAGAGAGACAAGGGAGACAGAGGGACAGGACAGATGGAGTGAGTGAGAGAGACAGGAGAGAGGGATGGGAATGAGGGAGTGAGAGAGAGACAGGAAAGAGGGAGGGGCATGAGGGAGTGAGTGAGAGAGACAGGGGAGAGAGAGGGAGGGGAATGAGGGAGTGAGAGAGAGAGACGGGAGAGAGAGGTAGGGGACTGAGTCAGAGAGCGAGAGAGAGACAGAGGAGGGAGAGGGACAGGACCGAGGGAGTGAGAGAGAGAGACAGGGGAGAGAGAGGGAGGGGACAGATAGAGAGAGAGACAGGAGAGATGGAGGGGACTGATTGAGTGAGAGAGAGATGGTGAGAGAGAGGGAGGGCACAGAGGGAGTGAGAGAGAGAGATGGTGAGAGAGAGGGAGGGCACATAGGGAATGAGAGAGAGAGTGACAGGGGAGAGAGAGACAGGGAGTGAGTGAGTGAGTGAGTGAGTGAGAGAGAGAGAGAGAGAGAGAGAGAGAGAGAGAGAGAGGGGGAGGGGCCTGAGGGAGTGAGTGAGTTAGGGAGAGAGGGGGGAGAGAGAGGGAGGGGACAACAGAGGAGAGAGAGGGAGGGTATTGAGGGAGTAATAGAGAGAGAGAGAGACTGGAGACAGAGGGAGTGAGTGAGAGACAGGGGAGAGAGGGGGAGGGGACAGAGGGAGTGAGTGAGAGAAATAAATTATTAAAAATGATTGCGACAAAGTTGAGAAAAATATACTCTGTCAACTGAACAGTTTGTTTCTTCACATAGTTCACACCATGCCCTGTGGTAACCCCAAGTTCCCCCTAAGCCCCTGACCTTTGCCAATCATGAGAAATCAAACCTAGTTGATGGACAGAAAGCAGAGATCTATAGAGGGAAGAGGGAGGTCTATAAAGAGGGGGAAGAGGGAGGCCTATAAAGAGGGGGAGGAGGGAGGTCTATGAAGGGAAGAGGGAAGTCTACAGAGGGAAGAGAGAGGTTTATAGAGGGAAGAAGGAGGTCTATAGAGGGAAGAGGGAGTTCTTTAAAGAGGGGGAAGAGAGAGGTCTATAGAGGGAAGAGGGAGGTTTATAGAAGGGGGAGAGGGAGGTCTATAGAGGGAAGAGGGAGGTCTACAAAGAGGGGAAGAGGGTGGTCTATAAAGAGGGGAAGAGGGAGATCTATAGAGGGAAGAGGGAGGTCTATAAAGGGAAGAGGGAGGTTTATAGAGGGAAGAGGGAGGTCTATAGAGGGAAGAGGGAGTTCTGTAAAGAGGGGGAAGAGGGGCACAGTGGGGCAAAAAAAGTATTTAGTCAGCCACCAATTGTGCAAGTTCTCCCACTTAAAAAAGACGAGAGAGGCCTGTAATTTTCATCACTTCAACTATGACAGACAAAATTTGAAAAAAAATCCAGAAAATCACATTGTAGGATTTTTAATGAATTTATTTGCAAATTATGGTGGAAAATAAGTATTGGGCTAACTGTGAAGGCTCTGAGGTACTCTGAGTTGGTCTGAGAGAGGTGTTAGTGGGCTGACTGTGAAGGCTCTGAGAGACTCTGGGTTGGTCTGAGAGAGGTGTTAGTGGGCTAACTGTGAAGGCTCTGAGAAACTCTGGGTTGGTCTGAGAGAGGTGTTAGTGGGCTGACTGTGAAGGCTCTGAGAGACTCTGGGTTGGTCTGAGAGAGGTGTTAGTGGGCTAACTGTGAAGGCTCTGAGAAACTCTGGGTTGGTCTGAGAGAGGTGTTAGTGGGCTGACTGTGAAGGCTCTGAGAGACTCTGGGTTGGTCTGAGAGAGGTGTTAGTGGGATGACTGTGAAGGCTCTGAGAGACTCTGGGTTGGTCTGAGAGAGGTGTTAGTGGGCTAACTGTGAAGGATCTGAGAGACTCTGGGTTGGTCTGAGAGAGGTGTTAGTGGGCTGACTGTGAAGGCTCTGAGAGACTCTGGGTTGGTCTGAGAGAGGTGTTAGTGGGCTGACTGTGAAGGCTTTGAGAAACTCTGCGTTGGTCTGAGAGAGGTGTTAGTGGGCTGACTGTGAAGGCTCTGAGAGACTCTGGGTTGGTCTGAGAGAGGTGTTAGTGGGCTGACTAAAGGCTCTGAGAGACTCTGGGTTGGTCTGAGAGAGGTGTTAGTGGGCTGACTGTGAAGGCTTTGAGAAACTCTGGGTTGGTCTGAGAGAGGTGTTAGTGGGCTGACTGTGAAGGCTCTGAGAGACTCTGGGTTGGTCTGAGAGAGGTGTTAGTGGGCTGACTGTGAAGGCTCTGAGAGACTCTGGGTTGGTCTTTGAGAGGTGTTAGTGGGATGACTGTGAAGGCTCTGAGAGACTCTGGGTTGGTCTGAGAGGGGTGTTAGTGGGATGACTGTGAAGGCTCTGAGAGACTCTGGGTTGGTCTGAGAGAGGTGTTAGTGGGCTAACTGTGAAGGCTCTGAGAGACTCTGGGTTGGTCTGAGAGAGGTGTTAGTGGGCTGACTGTGAAGGCTTTGAGAAACTCTGGGTTGGTCTGAGAGAGGTGTTAGTGGGCTGACTGTGAAGGCTCTGAGAGACTCTGGGTTGGTCTGAGAGAGGTGTTAGTGGGCTGACTGTGAAGGCTCTGAGAGACTCTGGGTTGGTCTGAGAGAGGTGTTAGTGGGCTGACTGTGAAGGCTCTGAGAGACTCTGGGTTGGTCTGAGAGAGGTGTTAGTGGGCTGACTGTGAAGGCTCTGAGAGACTGGGTTGGTCTTTGAGAGGTGTTAGTGGGATGACTGTGAAGGCTCTGAGAGACTCTGGGTTGGTCTGAGAGAGGTGTTAGTGGGCTAACTGTGAAGGCTCTGAGAGACTGGGTTGGTCTGAGAGAGGTGTTAGTGGGCTAACTGTGAAGGCTCTGAGAGACTCTGGGTTGGTCTGAGAGAGGTGTTAGTGGGCTGACTTTGAAGGCTCTGAGAGACTCTGGGATGGTCTGAGAGAGGTGTTAGTGGGCTAACTGTGAAGGCTCTGAGAGACTCTGGGTTGGTCTGAGAGAGGTGTTAGTGGGCTAACTGTGAAGGCTCTGAGAGACTCTGGGTTGGTCTGAGAGAGGTGTTAGTGGGCTGACTGTGAAGGCTCTGAGAGACTCTGGGTTGGTCTGAGAGAGGTGTTAGTGGGATGAATGTGAAGGCTCTGAGAGACTCAGGGTTGGTCTGAGAGAGGTGTTAGTGGGCTAACTGTGAAGGCTCTGAGAGACTCTGGGTTGGTCTGAGAGAGGTGTTAGTGGGCTGACTGTGAAGGCTCTGAGAGACTCTGGGTTGGTCTGAGAGAGGTGTTAGTGGGCTAACTGTGAAGGCTCTGAGAGACTCTGGGTTGGTCTGAGAGAGGTGTTAGTGGGCTGCCTGTGAAGGCTCTGAGAGACTCTGGGTTGGTCTGAGAGAGGTGTTAGTGGGCTGACTGTGATGGCTCTGAGAGACTCTGGGTTGGTCTGAGAGAGGTGTTAGTGGGATGAATGTGAAGGCTCTGAGAGACTCAGGGCTGGTCTGAGAGAGGTGTTAGTGGGCTAACTGTGAAGGCTCTGAGAGACTCTGGGTTGGTCTGAGAGAGGTGTTAGTGGGCTGACTGTGAAGGCTCTGAGAGACTCTGGGTTGGTCTGAGAGAGGTGTTAGTGGGCTAACTGTGAAGGCTCTGAGAGACTCTGGGTTGGTCTGAGAGAGGTGTTAGTGGGCTGCCTGTGAAGGATCTGAGAGACTCTGGGTTGGTCTGAGAGAGGTGTTAGTGGGCTGACTGTGAAGGCTCTGAGAGACTCTGGGTTTAGGTCGGTGAGGAAGTAGTCTACAGTGCTGCTGCCAAGAGATGAGCTGTGGGTGTACCTACCAAAATAGTCCCCTCTCAGCCTACCATTGACTATGTACAGACCCAAGTTATTGTGCTCATCTTACCATGACCCTCGCCTTTCACATGTGACCATAGTAGACTCAGCATTCGTTTAATGTCACTCATTTGGTTGGTGGGGTTGGTGGGGAGAGTTGCTCCTCTCACAACCTGTGTGCGTAGCTCTGCCTGCTGAGCTGTGGCTCCTCCAAGTGTGGGTCTGCGGTGGGGGGCAGGGGGGTGGGAGGCCTCGTCTGGGTGGCTCTGAAGCTGGGCTGGGGTTGTCATTGAGGGTGGGATGGTGGGCCAGGTGTACATTGGGTCACAGGGCACAGTCCAGATCGAGGGTGGGATGGTGGGCCAGGTGTACATGGTCATAGAGATGGTCCAGATCGAGGATGGGGACTGTCTCCCTGTACAGGTGAACATGGTCATAGAGACAGTCCAGATCGAGGGTGGGATGGTGGGCCAGGTGTACATTGGGCCGCAGGGCACAGTCCCGGGATAGGCTGGCGTTTATTCTTTGGATTGTGGCAGGGTGGAAGTCCTTCCTCTGTAGAAGGGTTGACACCACGATCCTTGAGTTGGGGAAGATTGCGGAGGCCTTCTCAATCACTCCCCGTAGTGAAGTCGCCTCCCTCCCCTGCTGAGCATGCAGGTCATTTCTTCCGGTGTGTATGATTATGTGGCTTGGCGACCCGAGATGGGCCTTATCAAGCAGCTCCATGGCCCTCTGCGTTGTTGGGCACCACTCCTTTCTCCTTTTGTGTCTAGGGAAAAGTTTCTACTCCTGAACAAACTTCCCATTTGAGTCCATCAACAGGACGATGTCAGCCAGTGTTTCTTCTGGACTGGAGGGGGCAGAGGGGGGGCTGGTGGGTGTTGGAGCTGGGGTGTGGCTGGTTTGTGCCGGTGCCGCTGTCAGTGGGAGGCTGTTCTGTGGGCTGGGGAGGAGGAGTGCAGCAGGCAGGGCTGGGGAGGTGGGGTACAGCAGGCAGGGCTGGGGAATCCTGGCTGGTTGATCTGGTCTCCTCTGCTGTGTGAGGGCAGGGCTGGGGAAGCCTGGCTGGTTGAGCTGGTCTCCTCTGCTGTGTGAGGGCAGGGCTGGGGAAGCCTGGCTGGTGGGCTGGTCTCCTCTGCTGTATGAGGGCAGGTCACAGAGTGGTGATCTAGCTGCTCATGCAGCCTGTCCTCTGTCCTCTGTTCTCTCCTGCAGCCTGTCCTCTGTCCTCTGTTCTCTCCTGCAGCCTGTCCTCTGTCCTCTGTTCTCTCCTGCAGCCTGTCCTCTGTCCTCTGTTCTCTCCTGCAGCCTGTCCTCTGTTCTCTGTCTCTCCTGCAGCCTGTCCTCTGTCCTCTGTTCTCTCCTGCAGCCTGTCCTCTGTCCTCTGTTCTCTCCTGCAGCCTGTCCTCTGTTCTCTGTCTCTCCTGCAGCCTGTCCTCTGTTCTCTGTCTCTCCTGCAGCCTGTCCTCTGTTCTCTGTCTCTCCTGCAGCCTGTCCTCTGTCCTCTGTCTCTCCTGCAGCCTGTCCTCTGTCTCTCCTGCAGCCTGTCCTCTGTTCTCTTTCTCTCCTGCAGCCTATCCTCTTTCTCTCCTGCAGCCTGTCCTCTGTTCTCTGTCTCTCCTGCAGCCTGTCCTCTGTTCTCTGTCTCTCCTGCAGCCTGTCCTCTGTTCTCTGTCTCTCCTGCAGCCTGTCCTCTGTTCTCTTTCTCTCCTGCAGCCTGTCCTCTGTTCTCTTTCTCTCCTGCAGCCTATCCTCTTTCTCTCCTGCAGCCTGTCCTCTGTTCTCTGTCTCTCCTGCAGCCTGTCCTCTGTTCTCTGTCTCTCCTGCAACCTGTCCTCTGTCCTCTTTCTCTCCTGCAGCCTGTCCTCTGTCCTCTGTTCTCTCCTGCAGCCTGTCCTCTGTTCTCTTTCTCTCCTGCAGCCTGTCCTCTGTTCTCTGTCTCTCCTGTAGCCTGTCCTCTGTTCTCTTTCTCTCCTGCAGCCTGTCCTCTGTTCTCTGTCTCTCCTGCAGCCTGTCCTCTGTTCTCTTTCTCTCCTGCAGCCTGTCCTCTGTTCTCTGTCTCTCCTGCAGCCTGTCCTCTGTCCTCTTTCTCTCCTGCAGCCTGTCCTCTGTTCTCTGTCTCTCCTGCAGCCTGTCCTCTGTTCTCTCCTGCAGCCTGTCCTCTGTTCTCTGTCTCTCCTGCAGCCTGTCCTCTGTTCTCTGTCTCTCCTGCAGCCTGTCCTCTGTCCTCTTTCTCTCCTGCAGCCTGTCCTCTGTTCTCTGTCTCTCCTGCAGCCTGTCCTCTGTTCTCTGTCTCTCCTGCAGCCTGTCCTCTGTTCTCTGTCTCTCCTGCAGCCTGTCCTCTGTTCTCTGTCTCTCCTGCAGCCTGTCATCTGTTCTCTGTCTCTCCTGCAGCCTGTCCTCTGTCTTCTGTTCTGTCTCTCCTGCAGCCTGTCCTCTGTTCTCTTTCTCTCCTGCAGCCTGTCCTCTGTTCTCTTTCTCTCCTGTAGCCTGTCCTCTGTCCTCTGTCTCTCCTGCAGCCTGTCCTCTGTTCTCTTTCTCCTGCAGCCTGTCCTCTGTCCTCTGTCTCTCATGCAACTCCTCTCTTAGTGTGGTCAGATCGTTATTACTGTTCTGCCTGTCTTTTTGGAGCTCTCTCACCTCCTTTGTTAGATCAGCTAGCTCTCTCGAGTCCATCTCTCTTGCTGAACCTCTATCAGCTGTGTTGCAAGATGCTGCCCTGCTCTGTCCTCACCTTGGTTAGGAGCTCCTCTAAGGTGTGGTTGTCTGGTTGATGTTTACACCTTGGTTAGGGGTTCCTCTCAGGTGTGTTTGTCTGGTGGCTGTTTACACCTTGGTTAGGAGCTCCTCTAAGGATGTCTGGTTGCTGTTTACACCTTGGTTAGGAGCTCCTCTCAGGTGTGGTGGTCTGGTTGATGTTTACACCTTGGTTAGGGGTTCCTCTCAGGTGTGGTTGTCTGGTTGCTGTTTGCTCACACTCTCCCTCAGCAGGGCCACCTCCCCCTCCAGTCTGGTGAACTCATCCCTCAGGGCAGCCATGTTGGTGAGGAGGACCACCTCCAGTCTGGTGAACACATCCCTCATAACAGCCATGGTGGTGAGGAGGGCCACCTCCATTCTGGTGAACTCATCCCTCATGGCAGCCATGGTGGTGAGGAGGGCCACCTCCCCCTCCGGTCTGGTGAACTCATCCCTCATGGCAGGCATGGTGGTGAGGAGGACCCCCTCCAGTCTGGTGAACTCATCCCTCTAGTCAACCATGGTGGTGAGGAGGGCCCCCTCCAGTCAGGTGAACTCATCCCTCATGGCAGGCATGGTGGTGAGGAGGACCCCCTCCAGTCTGGTGAACTCATCCCTCATGACAGCCATGGTGGTGAGGAGGACCCCCACCAGTCTGGTGAACTCATCCCTCATGTCAGCCATGGTGGTGAGGAGGACCACCTCCAGTCTGGTGAACTCATCCTTCATGACAGCCGTGGTGGTGAGGAGGGCCACCTCCAGTCTGGTGAACTTATCCCTCAAGGCAGCCATGGTGGTGAGGAGGGCCACCTCCCTCTGCAGTCTGGTGAACTCATCCCTCATGACAGCCATGGTGGTGAGGAGGGCCACCTCCAGTCTGGTGAACACATCCCTCATGTCAGCCATGGTAGTGAGGAGGGCCACCTCCCCCTCCAGTCTGGTGAACTCATCCCTCATGTCAGCCATGGTGGTGAGGAGGGCCCCCTCCAGTCAGGTGAACTCATCCCTCATGGCATCCATGGTGGTGAGGAGGATCCCCTCCAGTCTGGTGAACTCATCCCTCATGGCAGCCATGGTGGTGAGGAGGACCCCCTCCAGTCTGGTGAACTCATCCCTCAAGGCAGCCATGGTGGTGAGGAGGGCCACCTCCCCCTCCAGTCTGGTGAACTCATCCCTCATGGCAGCCATGTTGGTGAGGACGGCCACCTCCTCCTCCAGTCTGGTGAACTCATCCCCCATGGCAGCCATGGTGGTGAGGAGGACCCCCTCCAGTCTGGTGAACTCATCCCTCATGTCAGCCATGGTGGTGAGGGGGGCCACCTCCAGTCAGGTGAACTCATCCCTCATGGCAGCCATGGTGGTGAGGAGGATCCCCTCCAGTCTGGTGAACTCATCCCTCATGTCAGCCATGGTGGTGAGGAGGGCCACCTCCAGTCAGGTGAACTCATCCCTCATGTCAGCCATGGTGGTGAGGAGGGCCACCTCCCCCTCCAGTCTGGTGAACTCATCCCTCATGGCAGCCATGGTGGTGAGGAGGACCACCTCCCCCTCCAGTCTGGTGAACTCATCCCTCATGGCAGCCATGGTGGTGAGGAGGACCTCCTCCCCCTCCAGTCTGGTGAACTCATCCCTCATGGCAGCCATGGTGGTGAGGAGGGCCACCTCCAGTCTGGTGAACTCATCCCTCATGGCAGCCATGGTGGTGAGGAGGGCCACCTCCAGTCTGGTGAACTCATCCCTCATGACAGCCATGGTGGTGAGGAGGACCCCCTCCAGTCTGGTGAACTCATCCCTCATGACAGCCATGGTGTTGAGGAGGGCCACCTCCAGTCTGGTGAACTCATCCCTCATGACAGCCATGGTGGTGAGGAGGACCCCCTCCCCGTGGTGGGAAGAGAAGTGCTGGATGCGCCTTTTTGGGTGTAGGGGTGAGGATGGTGTTAGTAGAGTTTGTCTGGTGGGAGGGCATGTCACTCTCCACTCTCTCCTTAATGGTCTGAACGTCTGTTTCAAACAGCCTAATGTTACCTTGCACCATGACAGTCCCAGTCTTGTAGAGGTTGATTGTTATCGGGGTGCTGTCAGGGTTGTCTGTCTGTTTGACTTTCAGCTTCCACCCATTACAGATTCCCTCTTTCTTTATGGATGGGTAGTGAGAGCAGACTGCTGAGCGCCATGCATTTGGATGGTCTGTGAAGAAGATGAGATTACTCACGTCACCGTTTTTGAAGAGGTCTGCGAAAAGGGTTTCCGACCTCCCCTTTAGTCATTTTTGATTAAAAGGGCTAGGAGTTCTGCTCGACAACATCCGCTGAAAAGGCAGAGCGCGAAATTAAAAAATATATTTTTGAAATATTTTACTTTCAAACATTCACACGCGCAATACATCAAATTAAAGCTTAACTTCTTCTAAATCTACCCATCGTGTCCAATTTCAAAAATGCTTTACAGTGAAAGCACACCATATGATAATGTTAGGTCAGAGCCTAGTCACAAAAACACATACAGCCATTTTCCAGCCAAAGAGAGGAGTCACAAAAAGCAGAAATAGATATAATATTAATCACTAACCTTTGATGATCTTCATCAGATGACACTCATAGGACTTCATGTTACACAATACATGTATGTTTTTTCCGATAAAGTTCATATTTATGTCCAAAAATCTCAGTTTACATTGGCGCGTTATGGTCAGTAATGTTGTGCCTCGAAAACATCCTGTGAATCTTCAGAGAGCCACGTCAATTTACAAAAATACTCATCATAAACTTTGATAAGCGATACAAGTATTATGCACAGAATTATAGATATACTTCTCCTTAATGTAACCGCTGTGTCAGATTTTTTTTAAACTTTACGGAAAAAGCACACCATGCAATAATCTGAGTACGGAGCTCAGACAACAAAACATGCCAAACAGATATCCGCCATGTTGTGGAGTCAACATTAGTCAGAAATAGCATTATAAATATTCACTTACCTTTGATGATCTTCATCAAAATGCACTCCCATGAATCCCAGTTACACAATAAATGCTTGTTTTGTTTGATAAAGTCCATAATTTATGTCCAAATATACCTTTTTTGTTCGCGCGTTTAGCCCAGTGATCAAAATCCATGAGGCGTAATCACAAGGTCCAGACAAAAAGTCAAAAAGTTCCGATACAGTCTGTAGAAACATGTCAAACTAAGTATAGACTCAAGAATCAATCTTTAGGATGTTTTTAACATAAATCTTCAATAATGTTCCAACCGAAGAATTCCTTTGTCTGTAGAAATGCAATGGAACATAGCTAACTCTCACGTGGACGCGCGTGATCAGCTCATGCTACTCTGGCAGACCCCTGACTCATCCCCCTCTCATTCGCCCCCACTTCACAGTAGAAGCCTCAAACAACATTCTAAAGACTGTTGACATTTAGTGGAAGCCTTAGGAAGTGCAATATGACCCCATAGACACTGTGTATTTGATAAGGAATGAGTTGAAAAACTACAAACCTCAGATTTCCTACTTCCTGGTTGGATTTTCCTCAGGATTTTGCCTGCCATATGAGTTCTGTTGTAGTCACAGACATCATTCAAACAATTTAAAAAACGTCAGTGTTTTCTATCCAATACTTCTAATAATATGCATATATTAGCATCTGGGCCTGAGTAGCATTCAGTTTACTCTGGGCACGTTTTTCATCCGAACGTGAAAATGCTTAGGGTGAGTGGTGGACATGGTGCTGCTCTGTTCCGCTGCCCCGTTGCCATAGCAACCAATTTGTCTGTCTGCTGCTGCTGTTGCTAGCTAGCGCTAATTTAGTTCAAAAACCAGCAAAAAGAGTAACAAATCTTCACACAAAAAAAAACTGAAGATATGTTTAAAGTTAGTCCGTGCTCTTTTTTTCTTAATTTATTTTTGGTTCACTCACTCAGTTTGGTCGTTTGATGTAGTTGTATTAACTCCCTTTGCTAGGTTTGTTCTAGGTCGTTTCTTCTGGCTAGCTTGTCTTTGTTGTGTAGCTAGCTAGAGACAAAACGTCTTAACTTAAGACACAAAGTTACTTTTTTTCTATTCTGAATGAATACAGTTGTTGTTCATCACTTCTTGTCTGGAATGTTGAGTGTTTTATCTCATTCTAAAAACAACAAAAAATATTAAATATATCAGGAGCTCATGTTGAGCATATCCCTCTCCCCCTCTCTCTTTTCTTCCATCTCTCTCTCTCCCCCCATCTCTCTCTCGTTCTCTCTCCCCCTTCTGTCTCAGTCTCTCCCTTTCATTTCCTGTCTGTCGCTCTCTCCCCCCCTCTCTCTCTCTTTCTCTCTCTCTGTGTGTCTCTCTCCGCTTCTCTCTTCATCCCGGCGTTATTAAGGACAACAAATTGCAGTGATAGACGTCCCAGCCCATGCTGGCCCTGTAGGTGATGACAGTAGCCGTTTCTGCTCAGTAACAGGTGCATTCTAGCGATGCCACAGCGTGTATTGTGTCTTCCTGTCAACCTGGGCCAAGAGGCACGCTGAAGGTGATGGCTAGTCCTGATCTCTGCCAGCTACATTGTATTCGTGTGTGTGTGTGTGTGTGTGTGTGTGCGTGTGTGTATGTGTGTGTTAGTTACTCTCTCTGTGTGTGTGTGTGTATCTGTGTGTGTTACTCTGTGTGTGTGTGTGTGTGTGTTACTGTTTGTTTGTGTGTGTGTGTTACTCTCTCTGTGTGTGTTACTCTTTGTGTGTGTGTGTGTGTGTGTGTGTGTGTGTGTGTGTGTGTGTGTGTGTGTGTGTGTGTGTGTTTTACTTTGTGTGTGTGTGTGTGTGTGTGTTACTCTCTGTGTGTGTGTGTGTGTGTGTTACTCTCTGTTTGTGTGTGTGTGTTACTCTGTGTGTGTGTGTGTTACTCTGTGTGTGTGTGTGTTTGTGTGTGTGTGTGTGTGTGTTACTCTGTGTGTGTGTGTGTGTTACTCTCTGTGTGTGTGTGTGTGTGTGTGTGTGTGTTACTCTGTGTGTGTGTGTGTGTGTGTGTTACTCTCTGTGTGTGTGTGTGTGTGTTACTCTCTGTTTGTGTGTGTGTGTTACTCTGTGTGTGTGTGTGTTACTCTGTGTGTGTGTGTGTGTGTGTGTGTGTGTGTGTGTGTGTGTTACTCGCTGTGTGTGTGTGTGTTACTCTCTGTGTGTGTGTTACTCTGTGTGTGTGTGTGTGTGTGTGTTACTCGCTGTGTGTGTGTGTGTTACTCTCTGTGTGTGTGTTACTCTGTGTGTGTGTGTGTCCGCGCATGTACACCCGCATTGAAACAAAATCTCTTTAAATTCCATTTAAGCATATCAATTCTATCAGTTAAATGTCCCAATGAACGCTACTGACAAAACTATTGGCTAAAAAAGTAGAAAAGTACAGGAGAATATCTTTAATATGTGTGAGGGAGACAAATCTGTACCTTCTCCTCTCCTTTACTGTCTTGGCCTAAAAACTCAGAGGTAGAGAGAGAGAGGGGGGAGGTAGGGAGAGAGAGAGAGAGAGGGAGAGAGAGAGAGAGAGAGAGGGGAGGTAGAGAGAGAGGGGAGGCGTGTGTGTGTGTGTGTGTGTGTGTGTGTGTGTGTGTGTGTGTGTGTGTGTGTGTGTGTGTGTGTGTGTGTGTGTTTTACTCTGTGTGTGTGTGTGTGTGTGTGTTACTCTCTGTGTGTGTGTGTGTGTGTGTTACTCTCTGTTTGTGTGTGTGTGTTACTCTGTGTGTGTGTGTGTTACTCTGTGTGTGTGTGTGTTTGTGTGTGTGTGTGTGTGTGTTACTCTGTGTGTGTGTGTGTTTGTGTGTGTGTGTGTGTGTGTGTGTGTGTGTGTTACTCTGTGTGTGTGTGTGTGTGTGTGTGTTACTCTCTGTGTGTGTGTGTGTGTGTTACTCTCTGTTTGTGTGTGTGTGTTACTCTGTGTGTGTGTGTGTTACTCTGTGTGTGTGTGTGTTTGTGTGTGTGTGTGTGTGTGTTACTCTGTGTGTGTGTGTGTGTTACTCTGTGTGTGTGTGTGTGTGTGTGTGTGTTACTCTGTGTGTGTGTGTGTGTGTGTGTTACTCTCTGTGTGTGTGTGTGTGTTACTCTCTGTTTGTGTGTGTGTGTTACTCTGTGTGTGTGTGTGTTACTCTGTGTGTGTGTGTGTTACTCTGTGTGTGTGTGTGTGTGTGTGTGTGTGTGTGTGTGTGTTACTCGCTGTGTGTGTGTGTGTTACTCTCTGTGTGTGTGTTACTCTGTGTGTGTGTGTGTGTGTTACTCGCTGTGTGTGTGTGTGTTACTCTCTGTGTGTGTGTTACTCTGTGTGTGTGTGTGTCCGCGCATGTACACCCGCATTGAAACAAAATCTCTTTAAATTCCATTTAAGCATATCAATTCTATCAGTTAAATGTCCCAATGAACGCTACTGACAAAACTATTGGCTAAAAAAGTAGAAAAGTACAGGAGAATATCTTTAATATGTGTGAGGGAGACAAATCTGTACCTTCTCCTCTCCTTTACTGTCTTGGCCTAAAAACTCAGAGGTAGAGAGAGAGAGGGGGGAGGTAGGGAGAGAGAGAGAGAGAGGGAGAGAGAGAGAGAGAGAGAGGGGAGGTAGAGAGAGAGGGGAGGCAGAGAAAGAGAGAGAGAGAGGGGAGGTAGAGAGAGAGGGGAGGTAGAGAGAGAGAGAGGGGAGGTAGAGAGAGAGAGAGAGGAGGTAGAGAGAGAGAGGGGAGGTGGTAGAGAGAGAGAGGGGAGGTAGAGAGAGAGAGGGAGGTAGAGAGAGAGAGAGGGGAGGTAGAGAGAGAGAGGGGAGGTGGTAGAGAGAGAGAGGGGAGGTGGTAGAGAGAGAGAGGGGAGGTAGAGAGAGAGAGGGGGGAGGTAGAGAGAGAGAGGGAGGTAGAGAGAGAGAGAGGGGGCGGTAGAGAGAGAGAGGGGGGAGGTAGAGAGAGAGAGAGGGGAGGTAGAGAGAGAGAGGGGAGGTGGTAGAGAGAGAGAGAGGGGAGGTAGAGAGAGAGAGGGGAGGTAGAGAGAGAGAGAGGGGAGGTCGAGAGAGAGGGGGGGGGAGGTAGAGAGAGAGAGAAAGTCTGCAGCACCCAGCATCACCCTACTAGAATCTGAAGTCAAATGTTTGCTGATGATCTGGTTCTTCTGTCACCAACCAGGACAAACACCAAATTGAGACTCTGCATGCAGAATTCTGCAAAAAATATCCTCCGTGTACAACGTAGAACACCAAATAATGCATGCAGAGCAGAATTAGGCCGATGCTCACTAATGATCAAAATCCAGAAAAGAGCCATTACAACCACCTAAAAGGAAGCGATTCCCTAACCTTCCATAACAAAGCCATCACCTACAGAGAGATGAACCTGGAGAAGAGTCCCCTAAGCAAGCTGGTCCTGGGGCTCTGTTCACAAACACAAACACACCCCACAGAGCCCCAGGACAGCAGCACAATTAGACCCAACTAAATCATGAGAAAACAAAAAGATAATTACTTGACACATTGGAAAGAATTAACAAAAAAACAGAGCAAACTAGAATGCTATTTGGCCCTAAACAGAGAGTACACAGTGGCAGAATACCTGACCACTGTGACTGACCCAAACTTAAGGAAAGCTTTGACTATGTACAGACTCAGTGAGCATAGCCTTGCTATTGAGAAAGGCCGCCGTAGGCAGACATGGTTAGATTAGATGCTTATTTATTTTCCCTTGTGTACTTTAACCATTTGTACACTGTTACAACACTGTATATATATAATGTCTTTATTGTCTTGAAACTTCTGTATGGGTAATGTATACTGTTAATTTTTATTGTTTATTTCACTTTTGTATATTATCTACCTCACTTGCTTTGGCAATGTTAACACATGTTTCCCATGCCAATAAAGCCCCTTGAATTGAATTGAATTGAGAGAGAGAGAGAGAGAGAGAGAGAGAGACAGAGAGGGGGAGAGAGCGAGAGAGAGAGAGAGAGACGGCAGGTAAAGAGAGAGAGAGAGAGGGGGGAGTTTGTGGTGAAGAGACACACACACACACACACACACACACACGCACACACACACACACACACTCACACACACATGCTTTTCCGCTGTGGTTAGGAGAGGAGGGATTGTTAGATGAAGATGGACACAGCCCAGTGGATTTCTGACCACCATGTTTGTGTATTTGTTTGTGCGTGTGTGTGTGTGTGTGTGTGTGTGGTAGTCCACGCTGCTGTAAAGAAGCCAATGACAAGGTCTTTGTTTTCATTGGGGAGCAAACCACACACACACACACACACACACACACACACACACATACAACCACACA
Organism: Oncorhynchus mykiss; assembly: GCF_013265735.2. Classification (NCBI taxonomy): domain Eukaryota; kingdom Metazoa; phylum Chordata; class Actinopteri; order Salmoniformes; family Salmonidae; genus Oncorhynchus; species Oncorhynchus mykiss. The sequence goes on from NC_048575.1 coordinate 5,642,182, forward strand.
CCCACACACCCACTCACCCACACAACCACTCCAACTCAACCCTCATCAAGTATCATGACTGTTCTGTAAGGATCCAAATATGTCAGATCAGCTTTGCAATAAATAACTTCAACCAGACCCTCACCCACCTGTAGACCCCCTCTCACCTGTAGACCCCCTCTCACCTGTAGACCCCCTCTCACCTGCAGAACCCCTCTCACCTGTAGACTCAGTAGTGTAGGAAGGTTCCATCCTCAGTGTTGTGCTCTGCTATATGAAAAAGTATGGAAGTGTTTTTGTTCGGTGAAGGATGTGATTTTAGAAACTCTTAAGAGGAAATTGTTTCTATAACTGTTCACAGTAATTAGTCACCGCCCCCTTGAGTGAGGTCAGAGAGCGTGTCAGACTGGCTGAACCGCCCCCTTGAGTGAGGTCAGAGAGCGTGTCAGACTGGCTGAACCGCCCCCTTGAATGAGGTCAGAGAGCGTGTCAGACTGGCTGAACCGCAACCCTTGAGTGAGGTCAGAGAGCGTGTCAGACTGGCTGAACCGCCCCCTTGAGTGAGGTCAGAGAGCGTGTCAGACTGGCTGAACCGCCCCCTTGAGTGATGTCAGAGAGAGTGTCAGACTGGCTGAACCGCCCCCTTGAGTGAGGTCAGAGAGCGTGTCAGACTGGCTGAACCGCCCCCTTGAGTGAGGTCAGAGAGCGTGTCAGACTGGCTGAACCGCCCCCTTGAGTGAGGTCAGAGAGCGTGTCAGACTGGCTGAACCGCAACCCTTGATGGATGAAAAAGTCACCTCCCGGACAATCACCGGTACGGCTGATGTCCTAAGTAAAGTATATAGAAAAGTGAATAGAAGTGGCACCATTCTACAACTATTTTCAAACCATCGTATTAGCCTACTCTCATCGCCCCCACTGGGGAACCATCGACACGGCTGGCCAGCCTATCTTCAAAGAAGCAGCATCTTCCATAGGAGAATCAACTCTGTAGTTCTGTTCTACACGACAAGTCACCGGATTCCGGACGACTGCAGAGGAGAACAACAGTGGGACAAACAGAGTTCTACAAGCGTGCCTCAAAAAATGGCTCAATCCCCTTTCCCAAGGCAGCCCAGGTTTAGAGAGATACACGGCAAACCAAGGCATTTTCACCTAAATACATTCATGATTTCATATAACAAGCGGGCAGCGGTTCAATGTGCAAAGTATAAGTGAGGGAAGTTTCAAAGTTAAGTGTCTTTTTGTCCCTCTCTCTCCCTCACCATGTCTTTTGTAACAAGCAGCCAAATCGCTCCAACTCACCCCTCGTCAAGACAACCTCTCCAACTCACCCCTCATCAAGACAATCTCTCCAACTCACCCGTCACCAAGACAACCTCTCCAACTCACCCATCATCAAGACAACCTCTCCAACTCACCCGTCATCAAGACAACCTCTCCAACTCACCCGTCATCAAGACAACCTCTCCAACTCACCCATCATCAAGACAACCTCTCCAACTCACCCGTCATCAAGACAACCTCTCCAACTCACCCATCATCAAGACAATCTCTCCAACTCACCCGTCATCAAGACAACCTCTCCAACACCCGTCATCAAGACAACCCTTCCAACTCACCCGTCATCAAGACAACAGCAAGAGACCCATAGAGGTCTGGTCCTCAGAACACTACACTACAGAACATCAAGAGACCCATAGAGGTCTGGTCTCCAGAACACTACACTACACTACATCTAGAGACCCATAGAGGTCTGGACCACAGAACACTACAGTACATCTAGAGACCCATAGAGGTCTGGTACCCAGAACATCTAGATACCCATAGAGGTCTGGTCCACAGAACACTACAGTACATCTAGAGACCTATAGAGACACACATGGCCCAGGCCCACACACTGGGATAATTGCAGATGGCATAAGTGACGAGGATCATTGATAACACACTGCTGTACAGATGAACGACACACAACAACAAAATACCAAGATTAATCGCTTGAGCGGATTTGCCAAAAGACTCCCGCATTAAGCATCATAATAACTGCGTTCCAAATTACACCCTATTCTCTATAGTGCACTACTTTTGACCAGGGCTCATAGCGCACATAGGGATCTGGTCAAAAGTAGTGTACTTCATATAGAATAGGGTGCCATTTGGGACTCAGAACACAACCCCAATATTCTTAGCTTGAATGAATTTGAATTTGCTAAAGGACTCCCACATGAAGAATCTCTCTTCACAGCTAGTGGTGGGATCTGAGTGTCCTGTTTAGTGTTCTCTGTTGGTTAGTGTGTGTGCGTGTGTGTGTGTGTGTGTGTGTGTGTGTGTGTGTGTGTGTGTGTGTGTGTGTCTGTGTGCGTGTGTGTGTGTGTGTGTGTGTGTGTGTGTGTGTGTGTGCGTGTGTGTGTGTGTGTGTGTGTGTGTGTGTGTGTGCGTGCCTTCTGTGTCTCTGTTCTCTGGGTTGTGGGAAGGGGACGGGGTGCCCTGCAAAGCCCACATGTGGTATTGATAGTTGGTTTATATCTCCTCTCTGTAAGCCCTGTCTCTAACATCCACCCAATGAGAACCAGGTATCCCCTCACTCCTCTCTGTAAGCCCTGTCTCTAACATCACCCAATGAGAACCAGGTATCCCCTCGCTCCTCTCTGTAAACCCTGTCTCTAACATCCACCCAATGAGAACCAGGTATCCCCTCACTCCTCTCTGTAGCCCTGAGCCTCATTACTAACCTGTACCCCCGCACAATGACTTGGTACCTGTACCCCCTGTATATAGCCTCATTACTAACCTATACCCCCGCACAATGACTTGGTACCTGTACCCCCCGTATATAGCCTCATTACTAACTTATACCCCCGCACATTGACTTGGTACCTGTACCCCCTGTATATATCCTTGTTATTATTTTATCGTGCTACTATTTTTTACTTTATTTTATTTAGTAAATATTTTCTTAACACTATTTCTTGAAATGCATTGTTGGTTAATTAAAGGCTTGTAAGTAAGTATTTCACGGTAAGGTCTACCGTGTTGTTTTCGGCGTATGTGACACATAAAATTAGATTAGATCCTTCGTTCTCTTTAAACCTTCAACAGATTTGAGTTTACAACAGACTGCCAGATGGACCAGTGGGAATTCTATGGCACTAGAAAGTAAGTAAGTGAGTTTATCAAGACTTTTAATGAGAGTAACACAAAGATATTCTGATAGTGTATTTGAAAAGGGGCATGGTCCCACAGAAAAGAGCTCTAACGTTTTATGTGATGCTATGATTGTTTTAAAGAAGCATGAAAAGTTCCCTCCAATGGCCTGTTTGGGTAGCTCTTCCCTGCTTGGGTAGCTCTTCCCTGTTTGGGTAGCTCTTCCCTGCTTGGGTAGCTCTTCCCTGTTTGGGTAGCTCTTCCCTGCTTGGGTAGCTCTTCCCTGTTTGGGTAGCTCTTCCCTGCTTGGGTAGCTCTTCCCTGCTTGGTCAGCTTAACTAAATGTAACTTAATGTTATCTAAAATGTAATCTACATAATCACCCAAAAATAATTATTTACAATTTCGATCTACGGTGTCCACAGATTGATTTATATGTGAAAATAGAGTCCAGAACCGGTACCAGAACCACGCCGGTCCTATATACAGGGTACTTTTTAATACAGACTGAAGGATTCAATGTTTGCCTTTAACTTTCTGTCTCTAAAATGTTTCTAGGGAACAAACTGAATGTCAAGATTTCTCTTCTCTAAAACTTATTTTTCTCAGAGTCTGTTTACACCATTTGATATCCCTCCTCACTCTTTAACAGATTAGTTTATAACAGATTGACACTTGGTTTCATTGTCTGCCTTTAAATTTCTCTCTCTCATGGCAGAGAAGCTAGATTTCATGCATCAAGATGTCTACTGTTACTTCAAATGCTTTTGTTAAGAGTCTTAGTACACACAGGGAAGATGTTCTGATAAAGCATTTGACAAGGCTGCAGCTATAACACAGAGCAATAACATTTGGATGATAACGTGACACAACAATGATAAACCAAGTCCATAAGGTTAAATGTCCATAAGGTTAAATGTCTATGAGCTTAAATGTCCATAAAACAGCTGGGGGAAGAAATGAGGAGAGGAGAGAAGAGGAGTAGGGAAGGGAGGAGGAGAGAAGAGAAGAGGAGATAGTAGGAGAGAAGAGGGAAGAGGAGAGAAGAGAAGAGGGAAGAGGAGAGAAGAGGGAAGAGGAGAGAAGAGATAATAGGAGAGTAGAGAAGAGGAGAGAAGAGGGAAGAGGAGGGAAGCGAGGAGGAGAGTTCTACACTAGGTGGAATGTCATGTTATTCCTACACTAGGTGGAATGTCGTGTTATTCCTACACTAGGTGGAATGAAGTGTTATTCCTACACTAGGTGGAATGAAGTGTTATTCCTACACTAGGTAGAATGAAGTGTTATTCCTACACTAGGTGGAATGTCGTGTTATTCCTACACTAGGTGGAATGAAGTGTTATTCCTACACTAGGTGGAATGTCGTGTTATTCCTACACTAGGTGGAATGAAGTGTTATTCCTACACTAGGTGGAATGAAGTGTTATTCCTACACTAGGTGGAATGAAGTGTTATTCCTACAGTGGCTTGCGACAGTATTCACCCCGCTTCACATTTTTCCTATACTGTTGCCTAACAACCTGGAATTAAAATTGATTTTTGTGGAGTTTGTATCATTCGATTTACAAAACATGCCTACCACTTTGTAGAGGCAAAATATTTGTTATTGTGAAACAAACAAGAAATAAGACAAAAAAAACTGAAAACGAGCGTGCATAACTATTCACCCCCCCCCCCCCCCCCCCCACACACACACAGTCAATACTTTGTAGAGCCACCTTTTGCAGCAATTACAGCTGCAAGTCTCTTGGGCTATGTCTCTATAAGACTGGCACATCTATCCACTGGGATTTTTGACCATTCTTCAAGGCAAAACTGCTCAAGCTCCTTCAAGTTGCATGGGTTCCGCTGGTGTACAGCAATCTTTCAGTCATACCACAGATTCTCAATTGGATTGACTAGGCCATTCCAAGACATTTAAATGTTTCCTAATAAACCACTCGATTGTTTCTTTAGCAGTATTCTTAGGGTCATTGTCCTGCTGGAAGGTGAACCTCCGTCCCAGTCCCAAATCTCTGGAAGACTGAACAAGGTTTCTCTCAAGATTTACCCTGTATTTAGCGCCATCATTCATTCCTTCAATTCTGACCAGTTTCCCAGTCCCTGCCGATGAAATACATCCCCACAGCATGATGCTGCCACCACCATGCTTCACAGTGGGGATGGTGTTCTCGGGGTGATCAAATCAAATCAAATGTATTTTATAGCCCTTCTTATTTCACCTGATATATCAAAGTGCTTTACAGAAACCCAGCCTAAAATCCCAAACAGCAAGCAATGCAGGTGTAGAAGCACGGTGGCTAGGAAAAACTACATAGAAAGGCCAGAACCTAGGAAGAAACCTAGAGAGGAACCAGGCTATGAGGGGTGAACAGTCCTCTTCTGGCTGTGCCGGGTGGAGATTAGAAATTCTAGGGACAATTAGGAGGCCTGTCTTGTGACCGTAGTATACGTGTAGGTATGTACGGCAGGACCAAATCGTAAAGATAGGTAGGAGCAAGCCCATGTAATGCTTTGTAGGTTAGCAGTAAAACCTTGAAATCAGCCCTTGCCATTACAGGAAGCCAGTATAGGGAGGCTAGCACTGGAGTAATATGATCAAATGTTTTGGTTCTAGTCAGGATTCTAGCAGCCGTATTTAGCACTAACTGAAGTTTATTTAGTGCTTTATCCGGGTAGCCGGAAAGTAGAGCATTGCAGTGGTCTAACATAGAAGTAACAAAAGCATGGATACATTTTTCTGCATCGTTTTTGGACAGAAAGTTTCTGATTTTTTCAATGTCATGTAAATGGAAAAAGCTGTCCTTGAAACAGTCTTGATATGTTCGTCAAAAAAGAGATCAGGGTCCAGAGAAACGCCGAGGTCCTTCACTGTTTTATTTGAGACGACTGCATCTCTGTTTTGTCCGAGTTTAAAAGTAGAAAGTTTGCAGCCATCCACTTCCTTATGTCTGAAACACAGGCTTCCAGCGAGGGCAATTTTGGGGCTTCACCATGTTTCATTGAAATGTACAGCCGTGTTTCATCCGCATAGCGGTGAAAGTTAACATTATGTTTTCGAATGACATCCCCAAGAGGTAAAATATATAGTGAAAACAATAGTGGTCCTAAAGCAGAACCTTGAGGAACACTGAAATGTACAGTTGATTTGTCAGAGGACAAACCATTCACAGAGACAAACTGATATCGTTCCGACAGATAAGATTTAGACCAGGCCAGAACTTGTCCATGTAGACCAATTTGGGTTTCCAATCTCTCCAAAAGAATGTGGTGATCGATGGTATCTAAAGCAGCACTAAGCAGCACTAAGATCTAGAAGACAGATGCAGAGCCTCGGTCTGACGCCATTAAAAGGTAATTTACCACCTTCACAAGTGCAGTCTCAGTGCTATGATGGGGTCTAAAACCAGACTGAAGCATTTCATATACATTGTTTGTCTTCAGGAAGGCAGTGAGTTGCATTGATTGATGCGCAACAGATTTGTATAACATTTTTGAGAGGAATGGGAGATTCGATATAGGCCGATAGGTTTTGATATTTTCTGGGTCAAGATTTGGCTTTTTCAAGAGAGGCTTTATTACTGCCACTTTTTTTGCCAAGCACAGGAAGCAGCTCTTTCAGTAGTTTAGTTGGAATAGGGTTCAGAATGCAGTTTGAAGGTTTAGAGGCCATGATTATTTTCATCATTGTGTCAAGAGATATAGTATTAAAACACTTGAGTGTCTCTCTTGATCCTAGGTCCTGGCACAGTTGTCAGGACAACTGAGTTTTGGAGGAATACGCAGATTTAAAGAGGAGTCCGTAATTTGCTTTCCAATGATCATGATCTTTTCCTCAAAGAAGTTGATTTATTTATTACTGCTGAAGTGAAAGGAATCCCCTCTTGGGGAATGCTGCTTTTTAGACGCTTTGCGACAGTATCAAAAATAAATTTAGGATTGCTCTTATTTTCCTCAATTAAGTTGGAAAAATAGGACGATCGAGCAGCAGTGAGAGCTCTTCGATACTGGCAGACTCCACTAAGCTGGCAGGCTGGCTAACAGCCTGCTGCCTGGCCTGCACCATATTTCATTGTGGAGCTAGGGGAGTTAGAGCCCTGTCTATGTTCGTAGATAAGATGAGAGCACCCCTCCAGCTAGGATTGAGTCCGTCACTCCTCAACAGGCCAGGCTTGGTCCTGTTTGTGGGTGAGTCCCAGAAAGAGGGCCGATTATCTTCAAATTCTATATTTTGGGAGGGGCAGAAAACGGTTTTGAGTTGTGAGACTCTGCTGTAGAGCTCATCAGCCCCCCCCCCCCCCCCTTAACTGGAAGGGGGCCAGAGACAGTTACTCGATGCCCACACATCTTTCTAGCTGATTTACACGCAGAAGCTATGTTGCGCTTGGTGACCTCTGACTGTTTCATCCTAACATCGTTGGTGCCGACGTGGATAACAATATCCCTATACACTACACCAGTTTTAGCTTTAGCCAGCACCATCATCAGATTAGCCTTAACGTCGGTAGCCCTGCCCCCTGGTAAACTGTGTATGATCACTGGATGATTCGTTTTAAGTCTAATACTGGTAATGGAGTCGCCAATGACTAGGGTTTGAAATTTGTCAGTGCTAATGGTGGGAGGCTTCGTCGTCTTAGACCCCGTAACGGGAGGAGTAGAGACCAGGGAATGCTTGGCCTCAGACTCCGACTCGCTGCTTAATGGGGAAAACCGGTTGAGCATTCCTACAGCATTTCCTTCCAGAAACCGTGAGAAAGTTGTCCGTGCAAGGGGATTTATACTAACGTTACTATCTGTACTTACTGGTGGCACAGACGCTGTTTCATCCTTTTCTACACTGAAATTACCCTTGCCTAACGATTGCGTTTGCAGCACAGCTATCCTCGCCGTAAGGCGATCGTTCTCCTGTATATTATGAGTACAGCGACTGCAATTAGAAGGCATCATGTTAATGTTACTACTTAGCTTCGGCTGTTGGAGGTCCTGACGAACCAGGTCCAGATTGTCACGTCCTGACCTTAGTTCCTTTTTTTTATGTCTCTATTTTAGGTTGGTCAGGGCATGAGTTGGGGTGGGCATTCTATGTTTTGCTCCATGTTTGGATTTCTTGGTGTTTGGTATGGTATGGTTCCCAATCAGAGGCAGCTGTCAATCGTTGTCTCTGATTGAGAACCATACTTAGGCAGCCTGTTTTCGCCCTTGAGTTGTGGGTAGTTGTTTTCTGTCTCTGTCTCCTGTAACAGACAGGACTGTTTCGTTCGTTCCGTTTTGTTCTAGTGTTCAGTGTAATTAAAAGATCATGAACACGTACCACGCTGCACCTTGATCCTCTCCTTCTTCCACCTACGACAGCCGTTACACAGATAAAGTGTCCGGAGTGAAAAAGTTGAATGAAAAAAAGTTGAGGGGAAAAACTAAAAATACAAACGGTAATTAAAAAGTTTAAACCGTAAATAGCAAAGTAAGGTTAGCAACAAAATGCACAGCAGCACGTAAACAAGTCTGCAAGTTCTGACTGGAAATTACACAATTGACAAATTGACAAAAAGCATTGAAGTTTTTTTTTAAACAAAAAGCAGTGATGATGCTGCCACCACCATGCTTCACTGTGGGGATGGTGTTTTCAGGGGGATGAGAGGTGTTGGGTTTTCGCCAGACATAGCATTTTCCTCGATTGCCAAAAAGGTCAATTTTAGTCTCATCTGACCAGAGTACCTTCTTCCATATGTTTGGGGAGTCTCCCACATGCCTTTTGGAGAAGCCAAACATGTTGGCTTATTTTTTTCTTTAAGCAATGGCTTGTTTCTGTCCACTCTTCCGTAAAGCCCAGTTCTGTGGAGTGTATGGCTTAAAATGGTCCTATAGACAGATACTCCAATCTCCGATGTGGAGCTTTGCAGCTCCTTCAGGGTTATTTTTGGTCTCTTTGTTGCCTCTCTGATTAATGCCCTCCTTGCCGGGTCCTTGAGTTTTGGTGGGCGTCCCTCTCTTGACAGGTTTGTTGTGGTGCCATATTCTTTCCATTTTTTAATAATGGAAATGTTCAAAGTTTCTGATATTTTTTTATAACCCAACCCTGATCTGTACTTCTCCACAACTTTGTCCCTGACCTGTTTGGAGAGCTCCTTGGTCTTCATGATGCTGCTTGCTTGGTGGTGCCCCTTGCTTAGTGGTGTTGCAGACTCTGAGACCTTTCAGAACAGACATAAACTCAACAATCAAAATAGGATCTGGCTAAAAATAGTTGAATCAGTTGTAGAACCCATTGCCCTTGATGGTTGTGAGGTCTGGGATCTGCTCACCAACCAAGAATTTACAAAACAGGACAAACACCAAATTGAGACTCTGCATGCAGAATTCTGCTAAACATCCTCTGTGTACAAGGTAAAACACCAAATAATGTATGAAGAGCTGATTTAGGCCGATACCCACTAATGATCAAAATCCAGAAAAGAGCAACTCAATTCTACAACCACCTAAAAATGTGATTCCCAAACCTTCCATAACAAAGCCAACACCTACTGAGAGATGAACCTGGAGGAGAGTCCCCCTAAGCTGTAAGGTCCTGGGTGTCGTGAGGGTGAAATCAGGCGCAGGAAAGCAGAGTTCAATAAAGTGCTTTTTCTTTGATGCACACACGGTGAACTACGGTCACCCCACTTACGGGGGCTCAAACCAAATGCCCCAGACACAGGGAAACGAAAACAGTCCAGCACTAAATACACGAACATGTACATCTAATGCAAACACCAGGGTTACAATAATCAATCCCGCACAAAGAACCAGGCGGGCCGGCTGACTAATAAAGCCTCACTAATTATAACCAACTCAAAACAGGTGTACTCAATAAACACATAAGGAGGGGGAGAAAAGAATCAGTGGCAACTAGTAGGCCGGCGACGACGACCGGCGAGTGCCACCCGAACGGGAAAGGGAGCCACCTTTGGTCAGATGTCACATAAGCAAGCTGGTCCTGGGGCTCTGTTCACAAACACAAACAGACTCCACAGAGCCCCAGGACAGCAAAACAATTAGACCCAAACAAATCGTGAGAAAACAAAAAGAGAATTACTTGACACATGGGAATGAATTAACAAAAAATCTGAGCAAACTGAAATGCTATCTGGCCCTAAACAGAGAGTACACAGTGGCAGAATACCTGACCACTGTGACTGACCCAAATTTAAAGAAAGCTTTGACTATGTACAGACTCAGTGAGCATAGCCTTGCTATTGAGAAAGGCCGCCGTAGGCAGACATGGCTCTCAAGAGAAGACAGGCTATGTGCACACTGCCCACAAAATGAGGTGGGAACTGAGCACTTCCCAACTTCCTGCCAAATGTATGACCATATTAGAGACACATATTTCCCTCAGATTATACAAACCCACAAAGAATTTGAAAACAAATCCAATTTTGATAAACTCCGATATCTACTGGGTGAAATACCACAGTGTGACATCACAGCAGCAAGATGTGTGACCTGCTGCCAAAAGAATAGGGCAACCAGCGAAGAATGGGAAAGGGAGATACCTGGTCAGTTGTACAACTGAATGCCTTCAACTGAAATGTGTCTTCCACATTTAACCCCTCTGAATCAGAGAGCCTTAATCAGCATCCAAGTCTTCTGCGCCCGGGAAACAGTGGGTTAACTGCTTTCTCAGGGGCAGAACAACACATTTTTACCTTGTCAGCTCTGGGATTCGATCCAGCAACCTTTCAGTTACTGGCCCAACTCTCTAACCACTATATAACCCATATTTATGTTTATTTATTTTCCCTTTTGTTTCTTCAACTATTCTTTTCAGTGTAATGTTTACAGTTCATTGCCGATTGTTTATTTCACTTTTTGTTTAGTATTTATTTCACTTGCTTTGGAATGTAAACATGTGTTTTGCACGGCAATAAAGCCCTTTGAATTGAATTGAGAGAGACGACAAACAGAGTAAACGATGAAAACGCGGCTGAGGGGAGTTTCAAAAGGAAACACACCAACTATGTTCCAAATGATGTCCTATTCCCTATGTAGTGCACCCTATTCCCTATGTGGTGCACCCTATTCCCTATGTAGTGCACCCTATTCCCTATGTAGTGCACCCTATTCCATATGTAGTGCACCCTATTCCCTATGTAGTGCACCCTATTCCCTATTCCCTATGTAGTGCACTCTATTCCCTATGTAGTGCACCCTATTCCCTATTCCCTATGTGGTGCACCCTATTCCCTATATAGTGCACCCTATTCCCTATGTAGTGCACCCCATTCCCTATGTAGTGCACCCTATTCCCTATGGGACCTGGTCAAACGTAGTGCACTAGATAGGGAATAGGGTGCCATTTGGGACACAAGGGGTGGAAACACACCGTAGCTGGTAGATTACATTACATTACAGGCTGTCTGACCTGCTGTGGCTAACAGGTAATGCAGTGGTTGCTAGGGTTTAGCGGTAACCAGATGTTCATATCATCCTACCATCCTTCTCTCATCCCAGGATTTGACGGTATTACTGGCTTAGTATGTAAAGGGGTGCCAGGAACGCAGAAAAACAAACAATTGGGCATCTGTTACCAGAATTATTACAAAATTAGCACAAGTACTGTAATAGCACTTTTCCATGGAGGCTGCTAGCTAATTATGCTAACGCTGTGTCTGTGTGGAGTCTGGAGTCGCTAGGGCAATGGATCTGCCTACTCTACTCAGAGAAGAGGGGGGCCCAGAACAGGCCCAGAACAGGCCCAGTACAGGCCCAGAACAGGCCCAGAACAGGCCCAGGACAGGCCCAGGACAGGCCCAGAACAGGCCCAGAACAGGCCCAGGACAGAGAGGAGAAAAAACACAAAGGAAATCAGCCAATGGCAGCTGTCCAAAGGGCTTTGACTTCTCAAACGAGGCAGAAAGAAAACACTATATGAAGCCACTAATTCAGCTACTTGCTTAGATAACTTGCAAGTTAGACTTAAGAGTTGCATTAAAACACATAATTATTTGTTTTTCACACAGGATTTAAAAATAAATAAATAAAATAAAAAGCTGCCAGATCTAAAATGCTTCGTGAATTTTCTTTCAATTTTGTTTTGCTTCAGTTACACTTCTCTACTCAGATCAGTACTTACAAACTGGCCTTCTGTCTGATGTGTAGCTACTTTTCTCCCGTAAAATGAAAGACTCACTTTAAAGCGAAACATTCCGAAATGTAGCCGGCTACATTCATTCCACGATAAACGTTAGAAACACGATGGCCAAAACTCCCCAGCTCTCTCAGTCTCTCAACCTCTCTCTCTCTGTGGGACCTATGGAGGTCAAATGATACCGTATTCCCTATGTAGCGCACTACTTTTGGCCACAACCCCGATTGGCCCAGGTCAAAAGTAGTGCACATCGTAGGGAATAGGGTGCCACTTGGGACACACTCCCTTTGTGTTGGAGTTATTTTTCTCTCTAAGATTCCCGGAAGCCTGACGGTTCCAGTTCCAGAATGCAGTGATGGAACTTTAACGTTCCATGTGTCTTAATTCTCAAAGGATCCACCGGAGCGATTGGGGTAAGCACTTCTAATCAGCATGTTGTTTTTCACCGTTCGGAACAGTTGGTTAGAGAATCGGAACCATAAGGGGCTTCTAGAACCCGAACCCAGAAAGAACCTGAGGCCTGTTTTTCATCTCTGACGACAACAACGACGATACCTCCCCGGTCCCCATGCCATCCCTCAGAGCCTCTATCCCAAATGGCACCCTGTCCTCTATATATATAGTGCACTACTTTTAACTACATTCCTATGGGCTAGTACACATCATGCTGCCAGCTTTAAGTAAAGTCTTTCATGTTGCTCGTAAAAGATAAAATAAAACATTCTTACACGTCAAGCCCAATAACTAATCGGCGATTGATCAATCGATCAAATAGAGAAAATATATATTTTTTATCTTCTATCTTTTTTTGTTGTTGTTGATATAAAGAAATAAGAAACAATGAGAAGGCCTTTTATCCATACTGAAAGCATAATCATATCTGACTTGAAAAGCTCAACCATACTTTCCCTTTTACACAATAAAAAAAAAGCATCTGTCACAATGACCACATCGTGATTTCTACTCTCCACTGCTTAAATTATGCATGACTCACATCATCCCCCGAGAGACAGAGAAAGAGAGAGAGGGGAGGAGGGGGGAGAAGGAGAGTGACAGAGAGAGAGAGGGAGATGGTGTGGAGAGAGGGGAAAGAGCCCAACAGAGAGACAGAGAGACACAGAGAGAGAGAGACAGAGAGAGAGAGAGAGAGAGCGACAGAGAGACAGAGAGAGAGAGAGCGAGAAAGAAAGAGAGAGAGGCAGACCAAGAGAGAGAAAGCGAGAGAGAGAGCGAGGGAGAGGAGAAGGAGAAATAGGGGCAGAGAGAGAGAGAGAGAGAGAGAGACAGAGAGAGAGAGAGAGAGAGAGAGAGAGAGACAGAGAGAGAGACAGAGACAGAGACAGGGAGAGAGACAGCATACCATCTATCTGGTGTCTCCTCCAGGTTAACCAATCAAGGAATCATTAGAGTACACATAGACACATTACACACTATGACATCATCGGTTGATGGCAATTATAGGCTAATTCTAGGACTGTACAGATTACTGCATCCTACAGCGCACTCCATGTTGTGAGAACTCATTTGGGTTGCGTCCCACAATGGCACCGTATTCCCTACCTAGTGCACTACCCTATGTGCCCTGGTCACATTATAGGGAATGAAAATTCTTTCAAAACTACTCTGTTAATCAAAGTATCCAAAACGCACTTGAACCACAACATCACTGAGCGTAGAATCTTGGTTAGGTAGAAACTGGAACTAAAAGAACACCAAAACACGAACTTCCCAAATCTTAACCATCACTCCTACGGTACCCCAGTATCATCTCATGCCAACCTAACCCCGAACCAGCCCACTAACCAAAACCCTTCACTCTGTCTGAGCTAGTGGACGATTGGGCCCTGAGATTGACATTTTTTCTTTCTTCTTGCAATAAACTCGCAGTTGATACAGATGCACGAAGCACGAAACCCGAAAACCTGTTGAGGAAATGTTTCTATAACTGTAAATCCAGTTTAAAAAAAAAATATGTATTCATCCCAGCGTGTAATATCCTACTTCCCTTCATCTGTCAAAGAGATTCATGTTCAACGACACAAAATAAATACATCAATATGGACGTTTTATTACCAAAGGGGCGGGGGGGGATACAATTTCTCAAATACACAGTAAAATTGCCTCCATATGATTATAGTACAGTGGAGTATTGCTTTATTGGGGAGGCTTCCACTGGACCACCATCAGACTCACACCACAATTACGACCCAGCTTTTATTGATGCACTAAAGACTGGCGTGTCAATAACATTGGTTATATACAACACAAGAGACTACGTTCCACATTGAACCCTATTCCCTACATAGTGCACTACTTTTGTATCAAAAGTAGTGCACTATATTGGGAATAGGGCGCCATCTGCCACTTTGAACACTGGCCTTCAGAACAAATAAGGCTTTGCCATCCCAAGCAACCGAACATAAGCTTTAGTCGTCTGAGCCATCTGAGGCATTAAATGGACGTTTGAGACAGAGAAGTTGTAGTGTGTAGTGAAAGTACTGCTATGCCCAGCGTGCTGTGCTGAAACCTGGTGTGTTGTTGGAGTTCTCGTTGGTTTGTTACATCACTGTTTGTACTCAGTATGCGGTTCAGCTCTAATATGTGCTTCAGCTCATGTTTGGACTGGTTTGGGATGTGTTTTGGGATCTGGTTTAGGCTGATTCGTGATGTGGTTTGGGATGTGGGTTGGGCTGTTTTTGGATGTGTTTTGGGATCTGGTTTGGGATCTGGTTTGGGTTGGGTCGTGATGTGTTTTAGGATCTGGTTTGGGTTGGTTCGTGATGTGTTTTGAGATCTGGTTCGGGGTGCTTTGGGATGTGTTTTGGAATATGTTTGGGCTGGTTCATGATGTGTTTTGGGATCTGGTTTGGGCTGTTTTGGGATATGTTTGGGCTTGTTCATGATGTGTTTTGGGATGTGTTTGGGCTGTTTTGGGATCTCGTTTGGGTTTGTTCATGATGTGTTTTGGGATCTGGTTTGGGTTGTTTTGGCATGTGTTTGCGCTGGTTCGTGATGTATTTTGGGATCTGGTTTGAGCTGTTTTGAGATCTGGTTTGGGTTGGTTCGTGATTTGTTTTGGGATGTGTTTGGGCTGGCTTGTGATGTGTTTTGGAATGTGTTTGGGCTGGTTCGTGATGTGTTTTGGGATCTAGTTTGGGCTGTTTTGGGATCTGGTTTGGGTTGGTTCGTTCCTGATGTGTTTTGGAATGTGTTTGGGCTGTTTTGGGATCTGGTTTGGGTCGTTTTGGGATGTGTTTGGGCTTGTTCGTGATGTGTTTTGGGATCTGGTTTGGGCTGGTTCGTGATGTGTTTTTGGATCTGGTTTGGGTAGTTTTGGGATGTGATTGGGCTAGTTCGTTTTAGGACTAGGGTTGCAAAGCCAATGGTAATTTACCAAAGTCATCAGAATCTATAGTAATTGTGATCATTTATTGTCATGTTGTCTTGTCTCTGTCCTTTCCCTTCACCCTGTCTCCCTCTGCTGGTCGTGTCAGGTTACCTTTTCTCCCCTTCTTTCCCCCAGCTGTTCCCTGTCTCCTCCTAACTACCCATTCACCCCGTTCCCCACCTGTTCCCTTTTTCCCTCTGATTAGGTCCCTATATCTCTCTCTGTTTCTGCTCCTGTCCTTGTCGGATTCTTGTTTGTTTGTGTTTCATGCCTGAGCCAGACTATCGTCATGTTTGCTGTAACCTTGTCCTGTCCTGTCGGAATCTGCCGGTCTATCTGAGCCTACCTATGTTTTGTTATTAAAGAAGCTCTGTTTAAGTTAGTTCGCTTTTGGGTCCTCATTCACTCACCATAACAGAAGAATCCGACCAAGAATGGACCCAGCGACTTCGGATCCTCTCCACTCAGCCGTCGGGATCCAGGGAGCGATGCTAGGCAGACACAAGCAGGAAGTGTCTGCTGCTCGACATGCCGTTGAGACCCTGGCCACCCAAGTCTCCAACCTCACAGAACAGGTTCACCATCTCCGCCTCGATCCACCGGCCACTTCCAGGGCTTTCGAATCTCCGGAGCCCAGAATCAATAACCCGCCGTGTTACTCTGGGGAGCCCACTGAATGCCGCTCGTTCCTCACCCAGTGTGATATTGTGTTTTCTCTCCAGCCCAACACTTACTCCAGGAGCACTGCTCGTGTCGCCTACGTCATATCTCTCCTTATTGGACGGGCTCGTGAGTGGGGCACGGCAATCTGGGAGGCAAGGGCTGAGTGTACTAACCAGTATCAGGACTTTAAGGAGGAGATGATACGGGTTTTTGATCGATCTGTTTTTGGGGAGGAGGCTTCCAGGGCCCTGTCTTCCCTATGTCAAGGTAATCGATCCATAACAGACTACTCTATTGAGTTTCGCACTCTTGCTGCCTCCAGTGGCTGGAACGAGCCGGCTTTGCTCGCTCGTTTTCTGGAGGGTCTCCGCGCAGAGGTAAAGGATGAGATTCTCTCCCGGGAGGTCCCTTCCAGCGTGGATTCCCTGATTGAACTCGCTATTCGCATTGAGCGACGGGTTGATCTGCGTCACCGAGCTCGTGGAAAGGAGCTCGCGTTCTCCGTTGCCCCCCTCTCCGCATCACTACCATCTTCCTCTGCCGGCTCGGGAGCTGAGCCTATGCAGCTGGGAGGTATCCGCATCTCGACTAAGGAGAGGGAACGGAGAATCACCAACCGCCTCTGTCTCTATTGCGGTTCTGCTGGTCATTTTGTCACTTCATGTCCAGTAAAAGCCAGAGCTCATCAGTAAGCGGAGGGCTACTGGTGAGCGCTACTACTCCTGTCTCTCCTTCAAGATCCTGCACTACCTTGTCGGTCCATCTACGCTGGACCGGTTCGTCAGCTTCCTGCAGTGCCTTAATAGACTCTGGGGCGGAGGGCTGTTTTATGGACGAGACCTGGGCTCGGGAACATGACATTCCTCTCAGACAGTTAAGGGAGTCCACGGCCTTGTTCGCCCTGGATGGTAGTCCTCTCCCCAGGATTCAGCGTGAGACGCTACCTTTAACCCTCACTGTTTCTGGTAATCATAGCGAAACCATTTCTTTTTTGATTTTTCGTTCACCTTTTACACCTGTTGTTTTGGGCCATCCCTGGCTAGTTTGTCATAATCCTTCCATTAATTGGTCTAGTAATTCTATCCTCTCCTGGAACGTCTCTTGTCATGTGAAATGTTTAATGTCTGCTATCCCTCCTGTTTCCTCTGTCTCTTCTTCACAGGAGGAGCCTGGTGATTTGACAGGGGTGCCGGAGGAATATCACGATCTGCGCACGGTGTTCAGTCGGTCCAGGGCCACCTCTCTTCCTCCACACCGGTCGTATGATTGTAGTATTGATCTCCTTCCGGGAACCACTCCCCCCCGGGGTAGACTATACTCTCTGTCGGCTCCCGAACGTAAGGCTCTCGAGGATTATTTGTCTGTAGCTCTTGACGCCGGTACCATAGTCCCCTCCTCCTCTCCCGCCGGAGCGGGGTTTTTTTTTGTCAAGAAGAAGGACGGGTCTCTGCGCCCCTGCATAGATTATCGAGGGCTGAATGACATAACAGTTAAGAATCGTTATCCGCTTCCTCTTATGTCTTCAGCCTTCGAGATCCTGCAGGGAGCCAGGTTTTTCACTAAGTTGGACCTTCGTAACGCTTACCATCTCGTGCGCATCAGGGAGGGGGACGAGTGGAAGACGGCGTTTAACACTCCGTTAGGGCACTTTGAATACCGGGTTCTTCCTTTCGGCCTCGCTAACGCTCCAGCTGTCTTTCAGGCATTAGTCAATGATGTCCTGAGAGACATGCTGAACATCTTTGTTTTCGTTTACCTTGACGATATCCTGATTTTTTCACCGTCACTCCAGATTCATGTTCAGCACGTTCGACGTGTCCTCCAGCGCCTTTTAGAGAATTGTCTTTTTGTGAAGGCTGAGAAGTGCACTTTTCATGCCTCCTCCGTCACATTTCTCGGTTCTGTTATTTCCGCTGAAGGCATTAAGATGGATCCCGCTAAAGTCCAAGCTGTCATTGATTGGCCCGTCCCTAAGTCACGCGTCGAGCTGCAGCGCTTTCTCGGCTTCGCGAACTTCTATCGTCGTTTCATCCGTAATTTCGGTCAGGTGGCCGCTCCTCTCACAGCCCTTACTTCTGTCAAGACGTGCTTTAAGTGGTCCGTTTCCGCCCAGGGAGCTTTTGATCTCCTCAAGAATCGTTTTACATCCGCTCCTATCCTTGTTACACCTGACGTCTCTAGACAGTTCGTTGTCGAGGTTGACGCGTCAGAGGTGGGCGTGGGAGCCATTCTTTCTCAGCGCTCCCTCTCTGACGACAAGGTCCACCCATGCGCGTATTTTTCTCATCGCCTGTCGCCGTCGGAACGTAACTATGATGTGGGTAACCGCGAACTGCTCGCCATCCGGTTAGCCCTAGGCGAATGGCGACAGTGGTTGGAGGGGGCGACCGTTCCTTTTGTCGTTTGGACTGACCATAGGAACCTTGAGTACATCCGTTCTGCCAAACGACTTAATGCGCGTCAGGCGCGTTGGGCGCTGTTTTTCGCTCGTTTCGAGTTCGTGATTTCTTATCGTCCGGGCTCTAAGAACACCAAGCCTGATGCTTTGTCTCGTCTCTTCAGTTCTTCAGTAGCCTCCACTGACCCCGAGGGGATTCTCCCTGAGGGGCGTGTTGTCGGGTTGACTGTCTGGGGAATTGAGAGGCAGGTAAAACAAGCGCTCACTCACACTCCGTCGCCGCGCGCTTGTCCTAGGAACCTTCTTTTCGTTCCCGTTCCTACTCGTCTGGCCGTTCTTCAGTGGGCTCACTCTGCCAAGTTAGCCGGCCACCCTGGCGTTCGGGGTACGCTTGCTTCCATTCGCCAGCGTTTTTGGTGGCCCACCCGGGAGCATGACACGCGTCGTTTCGTGGCTGCTTGTTCGGTCTGCGCGCAGACTAAGTCCGGTAACTCTCCTCCTGCCGGCCGTCTCAGGCCGCTTCCTATTCCCTCTCGACCGTGGTCTCACATCGCCTTAGATTTTGTCACCGGACTGCCTTCGTCAGCGGGGAAGACTGTTATTCTTACGGTTGTCGATAGGTTCTCTAAGGCGGCCCATTTCATTCCCCTTGCTAAGCTTCCTTCTGCTAAAGAGACGGCACAAATCATCATCGAGAATGTTTTCAGAATTCATGGCCTTCCGTCAGACGTCGTTTCGGACAGAGGTCCGCAATTCACGTCTCAATTTTGGAGGGAGTTTTGCCGTTTGATTGGGGCTTCCGTCAGTCTCTCTTCCGGCTTTCACCCCCAGTCTAACGGTCAAGCAGAACGGGCCAATCAGACTATTGGTCGCATCTTACGCAGTCTTTCTTTTCGCAACCCTGCGTCTTGGTCAGAACAGCTCCCCTGGGCAGAATACGCCCACAACTCGCTTCCTTCGTCTGCGACCGGGCTATCTCCTTTTCAGAGTAGCCTCGGGTACCAGCCTCCGCTGTTCTCATCTCAGTTCGCCGAGTCCAGCGTCCCCTCCGCTCAGGCTTTTGTCCAACGTTGCGAGCGCACCTGGAAGAGGGTCAGGTCTGCACTTTGCCGTTATAGGACGCAGACTGTGAGGGCTGCTAATAAGCGTAGAACTAAGAGTCCTAGATATTGTCGCGGTCAGAGAGTTTGGCTCTCCACTCAGAACCTTCCCCTTAAGACGGCTTCTCGCAAGTTGACCCCGCGGTTCATTGGTCCGTTCCGTATTTCTCGGGTCATTAATCCTGTCGCAGTTCGACTTCTTCTTCCGCGATACCTTCGTCGCGTCCACCCGGTCTTCCACGTCTCCTGCATTAAGCCCGTTCTTCGCGCCCCCGCTCGTCTTCCCCCCCCCCCCCCCCATCCTTGTCGAGGGCGCACCCATCTACAGGGTCCGCAGGATTTTGGACATGCGTCCTCGGGGCCGTGGTCACCAGTACCTTGTCGATTGGGAGGGGTACGGTCCTGAGGAGAGGAGTTGGGTTCCCTCTCGGGACGTGCTGGACCGTGCGCTGATCGAGGATTTCCTCCGTTGCCGCCAGGTTTCCTCCTCGAGTGCGCCAGGAGGCGCTCGGTGAGTGGGGGGGTACTGTCATGTTGTCTTGTCTCTGTCCTTTCCCTTCACCCTGTCTCCCTCTGCTGGTCGTGTCAGGTTACCTTTTCTCCCCTTCTTTCCCCCAGCTGTTCCCTGTCTCCTCCTAACTACCCATTCACCCCGTTCCCCACCTGTTCCCTTTTTCCCTCTGATTAGGTCCCTATATCTCTCTCTGTTTCTGCTCCTGTCCTTGTCGGATTCTTGTTTGTTTGTGTTTCATGCCTGAGCCAGACTATCGTCATGTTTGCTGTAACCTTGTCCTGTCCTGTCGGAATCTGCCGGTCTATCTGAGCCTACCTATGTTTTGTTATTAAAGAAGCTCTGTTTAAGTTAGTTCGCTTTTGGGTCCTCATTCACTCACCATAACATTTATACTTGAATAACTTTGAACAAAAATAATTCATGTAGTGTTCATTTTTTATATCTGTGTCCATATTGTCCATTAGTTTCCATGTACTGGCCAGACCATATGATTCAATGGAAAATAGGCTAGTGTCGTGTCTTTGGCTATGCCGGATTAAGTGATATGATATGCTATTCTATAAAATAATTGCTCTGTAATTAATATTACCTGATTAAGCTAATCAAGTAGATAATTAACTAGAAAGTCGGGGCACCACGAAAGAGTGTTTGTAGAGCTGTTATCTTCCGAATAAACTCTTAAAGACCTAGTAATCAAACATCAATAACAATCAATATGAATCGTCACCTTATTTCAGTCTCATCTGAACATCGTAGAATTCTTGGTTATCTTCACGAATCCTAACGAACAAGTTGAATCAGCAATACAACTTTGGTTTAATTATTTATTTACTAAATACCTAAATAATCACACAGAATTACATAAACACAGAATGGATATTATGTCAGACAGAAAACGTCCCTGGTGGACGGAGCCGACATGACTGCTGGTTACACAAAGGAAAGGGGGTTGGGTTTGAGTGAAAGAGCGGGAAGACTGAGGAACAAAGGGAGAAGCTGTGCTATCGTAAATACAGTATCTTATGCATTCTAAATTACCGCTCATTTGAAAAAGGAGAATGCAATAAATATTTACTCTGAGCTGCGCTTCGGTAGGTTGGTCATAGATTCTGCCCGTGTTGCCCAACAGAGATCTTCCTTGTCCTTTGAAGAGTGTCTCTGGTGGTAAACTGGATACTTGGTGTAGTTTGTTAGAACAGATCCTTTGTCCGTCCTTTCCTAGCCCACGTTTACAGCTGTGGTTGCTGACGCAACGGCTAGGAGCTATCACTTCTTTAGTGAATAAGAGTTCAAAGTTCATACCAAGTTGCCATACTTTAAGCTCATGCTATATTCTGGCTCATATGGTCGAAATTCATCCGTTCGTCGTGCCGATCGTCACCTTCACATTGAATCACAATGCTAATTTTGTTAGGTTATTACCTGAGCCCTTTTAATGTACGACCATCGTCCACACGTCCCCAGAACAGCAGGTTACATTTTCATCAAGGGCTTTATATAGTGGTAGGAGAGAGGGCATTTTTCATAGTTTACAACCAATGTCTCTTCACATGGGCGGGCCACTGAGTGAGCAGAGCTTTACCCTTATGAAAACCCAATTCTCTCATTTGGAAGCTAAAATTCCATTTAATCTTTTCACAAATATTTTCATTATTTAAACATTTAAATTGCACAACAATTCCATGTGAATCTTATAACTATAATGTGTAGACTTTCCAGGATACAGTTTATGTCATCCTGTCATTAATAAGAATGTCTCGATTACAACTGAACTGACATCATATTCATTTAGTACCAACGCATATTTTCAACTGGTTGGATTACCGAAATATGGTTCCTTTCCCCACACCTTTTGATGTTCCCAGACTCTCTATGTTTAACAAAGGCTCTTCAAGAGTCCCTCAGTAGAGTCAAGACAGAGAGGGAAGGGAGAAAGGTAATTATGGGGGGAGGTCATAAACCTACCCCCAGGCCAACATCATGAAACTAGCCTAATTAATGAGAAATAGCATCTAATCAACAATGGCATTATTTTCAATTGACTCTTTTTAAACTTCCAACTATTGCCACCAGTTTGGTGCCAAAACATTTTAAACAATGTTGAATAGTAAAATAAATACAAGTGTGTAATAAAATATAACTGAACCTGGCCCATCACTTAGCAGTACTCTGGTCCCTGGCCCATCAATTAGCAGTACTCTGATCCCTGGCCCATCACTTAGCAGTACCCTGATCCCTGGCCCATCACTTAGCAGTACTCTGATCCCTGGCCCATCACTTAGCAGTACTCTGATCCCTGGCCCATCACTTAGCAGTACTCTGGTCCCTGGCCCATCAATTAGCAGTACTCTGATCCCTGGCCCATCACTTAGCAGTACCCTGATCCCTAGCCCATCACTTATCAGTACCCTGATCCCTGGCCCATCACTTAGCAGTACCCTGATCCCTAGCCCATCACTTAGCAGTACCCAGATCCCTGGCCCATCACTTATCAGTACTCTGGTACCTGGCCCATCATTTAGCAGTACCCTGATCCCTAGCCCATCACTTAGCAGTACCCAGATCTCTGGCCCATCACTTATCAGTACTCTGGTCCCTGGCCCATCACTTAGCAGTACCCTGATCCCTAGCCCATCACTTAGCAGTACCCTGATCCCTGGCCCATCACTTAGCAATACTCTGGTCCCTGGCCCATCACTTAGCAGTACTCTGATCCCTAGCCCATCACTTAGCAGTACCCTGATCCCTGGCCCATCACTTAGCAGTACTCTGATCCCTGGCCCATCACTTAGCAGTTCTCTGATCCCTGGCCCATCACTTAGCAGTACTCTGATCCCTGGCCGATCACTTAGCAGTACCCTGATCCCTGGCCGATCACTTAGCAGTACTCTGGTACCTGGCCCATCACTTAGCAGTACTCTGATCCCTGGCCCATCACTTAGCAATACTCTGATCCCTGGCCCATCACATAGCAGGACCCTGATCCCTGGCCCATCACTTAGCAGTACCCTGATCCCTGGCCCATCACTTAGCAGTACCCTGATCCCTGGCCCATCACTTAGCAGTACCCTGATCCCTAGCCCATCACTTAGCAGTAGCCTGATCCCTAGCCCATCACTTAGCAGTACCCTGATCCCTAGCCCATCACTTAGCAGTACCCTGATCCCTGGCCCATCACTTAGCAGTACCCTGATCCCTAGCCCATCACTTAGCAGTACCCTGATCCCTAGCCCATCACTTAGCAGTACCCTGATCCCTAGCCCATCACTTAGCAGTACCCTGATCCCTGGCCCATCACTTAGCAGTACCCTGATCCCTGGCCCATCACTTAGCAGTACCCTGATCCCTGGCCCATCACTTAGCAGTACCCTGATCCCTGGCCCATCACTTAGCAGTACCCTGATCCCTGGCCCATCACTTAGCAGTTCCCTGATCCCTGGCCCATCACTTAGCAGTACCCTGATCCCTGGCCCATCACTTAGTCCTTCTCTTTCAGTCTCATTTCATAACGCTAAAAACAGGTGTTTTCCATTGATCTCCTTCTTTAACCATCTCTTCATATTCTTTGTGTCCCAAATGGCACCCTATTTCTTATGCAATGCATTCATTTTGATCATCCCTAGGTCAACATTAGTGCACTATAAAGGGAATAGAGTGCCATTTGGGATGTAAACTTTTACTGCCTCTGTCTGTCCTGTTTTCTGGGAAAAAGAAGAGAAGACGTACATGATTACATCCATCTTTATTCAGCCATTTTGAGAGACGTCTAATTTTCCCAAATTTAAGTCTATTCTTAACCGACAATCTGCAACATAAAGAATGACGTTCCAGTGTTTTCTTGTTAATGTCTCTACTGACGTCTTTGTGACCTGGGGTGTCTTTGAAGTCCAAGTAGGTCTTTAGGTCCATGTGTGTTGTCTGAATGGCACCGGGTCCTGTCTCTGTTCTCTCTACCTCATAAAGAGGGCAGGCTTGCTTATATCGACGCGGACAAGTCCACCGGAAATGACACGGAAGCAACAAAAAAAAAATGAGCTGTGGAAGAAACTCAACTCAAAACAACAAACACACACTTGAACAAAATAAATAAATAAAATAACTTCAATCTTTTGCATCAAATAGACCAACAACAGTTGAGAGAACTGTTAACAAGAAGAACAATACCAAGATACATTATCTCATGTGTCTTTATCTATGGAAGTGTCCCCCCCCCCACCTGAGAGGATATCTGAATCCAGATGGGCTCTCTCCCACAGATGGGCTCTCTCCCACTCATAAACCAGCCACTCAGACCAGAGCCCAGGCCCGAATGGAACCCTATACCCTATATAGTGCACTACTTTAGACCAGAGCCCTATGGAACCCTATTCCCTATATAGTGCACTACTTTAGACCAGAGCCCAGGCCCGAATGGAACCCTATACCCTATATAGTGCACTACTTTAGACCAGAGCCCTATGGAACCCTATTCCCTACATAGTGCACTACTTTAGACCAGAGCCCTATGGAACCCTATTCCCTATGTAGTGCACTACTTTAGACCAGAGCCCTATGGAACCCTATTCCCTATATAGTGCACTACTTTAGACCAGAGCCCTATGGAACCCTATTCCCTACATAGTGCACTACTTTAGACCAGAGCCCGTAGCGGCTTTGGTTGACAGTAGTGCACTAAATAGGGAATAGGGAGCCATTTGGGACGCATACCGGGTAGTTCCAATTCAAAAAAAAGCACAAGAACGAGGATTTTAACACCCACCATCTCAGATTGTCCTGAAATAATTTATGTTGCAAGAAACAGATAAGCATTAGCATTCCTGCAACATTATTTTGTTGAAATTAAGCTAATTGATTGCATCCAAATGGGTCAACTTTAATTTATAGGATTCATGTGATAATCAATAATTTTAGTACTTAACATCCGATTTGGAATAAACTTTTCTTAAAATAATTAGTAAGACATAAGGAATCCAACAGAGTGGTATAAAGCCATCCACGAACCCTCTATAAATTCAAATGGTCAATTTGGGTGCAATCTATTAGCTTAATTTCTCAGAGATCAAACTATATTTCAACAAAATAATGTTTCTGGAATGCTAATGCTTATCTGTTTCTAACTACGGAAACAACTTGGGAACAATCTGAGATGGTGGGTGTCATGACTTGTTGAAAGTATATATAGAACGAGCCCAGCATGGGCACTGGAACAGAGGTTAACTAGCCAGACAACATTACTAAACTCTGCAGGCTGGAAGGAAAAGGTTAACTAGCCAGACAACATGACTAACACTCTGCAGGCTGGAAGGAAAAGGTTAACTAGCCAGACAACATGAATAACACTGCAGGCTGGAAGGAAAAGGTTAACTAGCCAGACAACATGAATAACACTCTGCAGGCTGGTAGGAAAAGGTTAACTAGCCAGACAACATTACTAAACTCTGCAGGCTGGAAGGAAAAGGTTAACTAGCCAGACAACATGAATAACACTCTGCAGGCTGGAAGGAAAAGGTTAACTAGCCAGACAACATTACTAAACTCTGCAGGCTGGAAGGAAAAGGTTAACTAGCCAGACAACATGACTAACACTCTGCAGGCTGGTAGGAAAAGGTTAACTAGCCAGACAACATTACTAAACTCTGCAGGCTGGTAGGAAAAGGTTAACTAGCCAGACAACATGAATAACACTCTGCAGGCTGGAAGGAAAAGGTTAACTAGCCAGACAACATGACTAACACTCTGCAGGCTGGAAGGAAAAGGTTAACTAGCCAGACAACATGAATAACACTCTGCAGGCTGGAAGGAACAGGTTAACTAGCCAGACAACATGAATAACACTCTGCAGGCTGGAAGGAAAAGGTTAACTAGTCAGACAACATGAATAACACTCTGCAGGCTGGAAGGAAAAGGTTAACTAGCCAGACAACATGAATAACACTCTGCAGGCTGGTAGGAACAGGTTAACTAGCCAGACAACATGAATAACACTGCAGGCTGGAAGGAAAAGGTTAACTAGCCAGACAACATGAATAACACTCTGCAGGCTGGAAGGAACAGGTTAACTAGTCAGACAACATGAATAACACTCTGCAGGCTGGAAGGAAAAGGTTAACTAGCCAGACAACATGACTAACACTCTGCAGGCTGGAAGGAAAAGGTTAACTAGTCAGACAACATGACTAACACTCTGCAGGCTGGAAGGAAAAGGTTAACTAGCCAGACAACATGAATAACACTCTGCAGGCTGGAAGGAAAAGGTTAACTAGCCAGACAACATGAATAACACTCTGCAGGCTGGAAGGAAAAGGTTAACTAGTCAGACTACAGGACTAAACTCTGCAGGCTGGAAGGAACAGGTTAACTAGCCAGACAACATGAATAACACTGCAGGCTGGAAGGAACAGGTTAACTAGCCAGACAACATGAATAACACTCTGCAGGCTGGAAGGAAAAGGTTAACTAGTCAGACAACATGAATAACACTCTGCAGGCTGGTAGGAAAAGGTTAACTAGCCAGACAACATGAATAACACTGCAGGCTGGAAGGAAAAGGTTAACTAGTCAGACAACATGAATAACACTCTGCAGGCTGGAAGGAAAAGGTTAACTAGCCAGACAACATGAATAACACTCTGCAGGCTGGAAGGAAAAGGTTAACTAGTCAGACAACATGACTAACACTCTGCAGGCTGGAAGGAAAAGGTTAACTAGTCAGACAACATGACTAACACTCTGCAGGATGGAAGGAAAAGGTTAACTAGTCAGACAACATGACTAACACTCTGCAGGCTGGAAGGAACAGGTTAACTAGCCAGACAACATGAATAACACTCTGCAGGCTGGAAGGAACAGGTTAACTAGCCAGACAACATGACTAACACTCTGCAGGCTGGAAGGAACAGGTTAACTAGCCAGACAACATGACTAACACTCTGCAGGCTGGAAGGAAAAGGTTAACTAGCCAGACAACATGACTAACACTCTGCAGGCTGGAAGGAAAAGGTTAACTAGCCAGACAACATGACTAACACTCTGCAGGCTGGAAGGAAAAGGTTAACTAGCCAGACAACATGAATAACACTCTGCAGGCTGGTAGGAACAGGTTAACTAGCCAGACAACATGACTAACACTCTGCAGGCTGGAAGGAAAAGGTTAACTAGTCAGACAACATGACTAACACTCTGCAGGCTGGAAGGAAAAGGTTAACTAGTCAGACAACATGACTAACACTCTGCAGGCTGGAAGGAAAAGGTTAACTAGTCAGACAACATGAATAACACTCTGCAGGCTGGAAGGAAAAGGTTAACTAGTCAGACAACATGACTAACACTCTGCAGGCTGGAAGGAAAAGGTTAACTAGTCAGACAACATGAATAACACTCTGCAGGCTGGAAGGAAAAGGTTAACTAGTCAGACAACATGAATAACACTCTGCAGGCTGGAAGGAAAAGGTTAACTAGCCAGACAACATGAATAACACTCTGCAGGCTGGAAGGAAAAGGTTAACTAGTCAGACAACATGAATAACACTCTGCAGGCTGGAAGGAAAAGGTTAACTAGTCAGACAACATGAATAACACTCTGCAGGCTGGAAGGAAAAGGTTAACTAGTCAGACAACATGACTAACACTCTGCAGGCTGGAAGGAAAAGGTTAACTAGCCAGACAACATGAATAACACTCTGCAGGCTGGAAGGAAAAGGTTAACTAGTCAGACAACATGACTAACACTCTGCAGGCTGGAAGGAACAGGTTAACTAGCCAGACAACATGACTAACACTCTGCAGGCTGGAAGGAAAAGGTTAACTAGTCAGACAACATGAATAACACTCTGCAGGCTGGAAGGAAAAGGTTAACTAGTCAGACAACATGACTAACACTCTGCAGGCTGGAAGGAACAGGTTAACTAGCCAGACAACATGACTAACACTCTGCAGGCTGGAAGGAACAGGTTAACTAGTCAGACAACATGAATAACACTCTGCAGGCTGGAAGGAAAAGGTTAACTAGTCAGACAACATGAATAACACTCTGCAGGCTGGAAGGAAAAGGTTAACTAGCCAGACAACATGAATAACACTCTGCAGGCTGGAAGGAAAAGGTTAACTAGCCAGACAACATGAATAACACTCTGCAGGCTGGAAGGAAAAGGTTAACTAGCCAGACAACATGAATAACACTCTGCAGGCTGGAAGGAAAAGGTTAACTAGCCAGACAACATGAATAACACTCTGCAGGCTGGAAGGAAAAGGTTAACTAGCCAGACAACATGAATAACACTCTGCAGGCTGGAAGGAAAAGGTTAACTAGCCAGACAACATGAATAACACTCTGCAGGATGGAAGGAAAAGGTTAACTAGCCAGACAACATGAATAACACTCTGCAGGCTGGAAGGAACAGGTTAACTAGTCAGACAACATGAATAACACTCTGCAGGCTGGAAGGAACAGGTTAACTAGTCAGACAACATGAATAACACACTGCAGGCTGGAAGGAACAGGTTAACTAGTCAGACAACATGAATAACACTCTGCAGGCTGGAAGGAACAGGTTAACTAGTCAGACAACATGAATAACACTCTGCAGGCTGGAAGGAACAGGTTAACTAGTCAGACAACATGAATAACACTCTGCAGGCTGGAAGGAACAGGTTAACTAGTCAGACAACATGAATAACACTCTGCAGGCTGGAAGGAACAGGTTAACTAGTCAGACAACATGAATAACACTGCAGGCTGGAAGGAAAAGGTTAACTAGTCAGACAACATGAATAACACTCTGCAGGCTGGAAGGAAAAGGTTAACTAGCCAGACAACATGAATAACACTCTGCAGGCTGGAAGGAAAAGGTTAACTAGCCAGACAACATGAATAACACTCTGCAGGCTGGAAGGAAAAGGTTAACTAGTCAGACAACATGAATAACACTCTGCAGGCTGGAAGGAAAAGGTTAACTAGCCAGACAACATGAATAACACTGCAGGCTGGAAGGAACAGGTTAACTAGCCAGACAACATGACTAACACTCTGCAGGCTGGAAGGAAAAGGTTAACTAGCCAGACAACATGAATAACACTCTGCAGGCTGGAAGGAAAAGGTTAACTAGCCAGACAACATGACTAACACTCTGCAGGCTGGAAGGAAAAGGTTAACTAGCCAGACAACATGACTAACACTCTGCAGGCTGGTAGGAAAAGGTTAACTAGCCAGACAACATGACTAACACTCTGCAGGCTGGAAGGAACAGGTTAACTAGCCAGACAACATGAATAACACTCTGCAGGCTGGAAGGAACAGGTTAACTAGCCAGACAACATGAATAACACTCTGCAGGCTGGAAGGAACAGGTTAACTAGCCAGACAACATGAATAACACTCTGCAGGCTGGAAGGAACAGGTTAACTAGCCAGACAACATGAATAACACTCTGCAGGCTGGTAGGAAAAGGTTAACTAGCCAGACAACATGAATAACACTGCAGGCTGGAAGGAACAGGTTAACTAGCCAGACAACATGACTAACACTCTGCAGGCTGGAAGGAAAAGGTTAACTAGCCAGACAACATGAATAACACTCTGCAGGCTGGAAGGAAAAGGTTAACTAGCCAGACAACATGAATAACACTCTGCAGGCTGGAAGGAAAAGGTTAACTAGCCAGACAACATGAATAACACTCTGCAGGCTGGAAGGAAAAGGTTAACTAGCCAGACAACATGAATAACACTCTGCAGGCTGGAAGGAAAAGGTTAACTAGCCAGACAACATGAATAACACACTGCAGGCTGGAAGGAAAAGGTTAACTAGTCAGACAACATGACTAACACTCTGCAGGCTGGAAGGAAAAGGTTAACTAGCCAGACAACATGAATAACACACTGCAGGCTGGAAGGAAAAGGTTAACTAGTCAGACAACATGAATAACACTCTGCAGGCTGGAAGGAAAAGGTTAACTAGCCAGACAACATGAATAACACTGCAGGCTGGAAGGAACAGGTTAACTAGCCAGACAACATGACTAACACTCTGCAGGCTGGAAGGAAAAGGTTAACTAGTCAGACAACATGAATAACACTCTGCAGGCTGGTAGGAAAAGGTTAACTAGCCAGACAACATGAATAACACTCTGCAGGCTGGAAGGAAAAGGTTAACTAGTCAGACAACATGAATAACACTGCAGGCTGGAAGGAAAAGGTTAACTAGCCAGACAACATGAATAACACTGCAGGCTGGAAGGAAAAGGTTAACTAGCCAGACAACATGAATAACACTCTGCAGGCTGGTAGGAAAAGGTTAACTAGCCAGACAACATGAATAACACTGCAGGCTGGAAGGAAAAGGTTAACTAGCCAGACAACATGAATAACACTCTGCAGGCTGGAAGGAAAAGGTTAACTAGCCAGACAACATGAATAACACTCTGCAGGCTGGAAGGAACAGGTTAACTAGTCAGACAACATGAATAACACTCTGCAGGCTGGAAGGAAAAGGTTAACTAGCCAGACAACATGAATAACACTCTGCAGGCTGTTAGGAAAAGGTTAACTAGTCAGACAACATGAATAACACTCTGCAGGCTGTTAGGAAAAGGTTAACTAGTCAGACAACATGAATAACACTCTGCAGGCTGGAAGGAACAGGTTAACTAGCCAGACAACATGAATAACACTCTGCAGGCTGGAAGGAACAGGTTAACTAGTCAGACAACATGAATAACACTCTGCAGGCTGGAAGGAACAGGTTAACTAGTCAGACAACATGAATAACACTCTGCAGGCTGGAAGGAAAAGGTTAACTAGTCAGACTACAAGGACTAAACTCTGCAGGCTGGTAGGAAAAGGTTAACTAGTCAGACAACATGAATAACACTCTGCAGGATGGAAGGAAAAGGTTAACTAGCCAGACAACATGAATAACACTCTGCAGGCTGGAAGGAACAGGTTAACTAGCCAGACAACATGAATAACACTCTGCAGGCTGGAAGGAACAGGTTAACTAGCCAGACAACATGAATAACACTCTGCAGGCTGGAAGGAACAGGTTAACTAGCCAGACAACATGAATAACACTCTGCAGGATGGAAGGATAAGGTTAACTAGTCAGACAACATGAATAACACTCTGCAGGCTGGAAGGAACAGGTTAACTAGTCAGACAACATGAATAACACTCTGCAGGCTGGAAGGAACAGGTTAACTAGTCAGACAACATGAATAACA
Source organism: Oncorhynchus mykiss (assembly GCF_013265735.2). Lineage (NCBI taxonomy): Eukaryota > Metazoa > Chordata > Actinopteri > Salmoniformes > Salmonidae > Oncorhynchus > Oncorhynchus mykiss. The sequence goes on from NC_048575.1 coordinate 5,673,708, forward strand.
CTCTGCAGGCTGGAAGGAAAAGGTTAACTAGTCAGACAACAAGGACTAAAACTCTGCAGGCTGAAAGAAGGAATTGTTGACAAAGCATTTTGAGGACAGAGTATTGATGTGAAAAACGTTCAGTGCGGGTGCTTTGCTATCTGTCATTAAAGATCCCTACTATGTATTTGAAAACCGCCCAACAGATAAATAATAAAATGGTGCACTATCATTAGAAACACCACGGCACGTTTTCATGTGCGTTTTTTTTGTGAATACAACATTGTACCATTTCGAGATGAATCCTCCAACACAGTACAATTGTCAGTTGGCAAAAGGGCCTATAACTCCTATTTGGCATTGAAAAACAGTGATGGACAATTAATGACTAACAAGATGATAGTAAATCACAAAGAGCACATTCATCGGTGGTGGTGGAGGGAGAAACACATTTTTATGTTTCTGAACAACGCTAGCTTTCTTTAGCCTCCTCCATCACTCACACAGACATTCAAACAGAGAGGATAGTTTCTAAGAAGAGAGTATAGGCAGGGAGGGAGCGAGGGAGGGAGAGAAGGAAGGAAGGAAGGAAGGAAGGAAGGAAGGAAGGAAGGAAGGAAGGAAGGAAGGAAGGAAGGAAGGAAGGAAGGAAGGAAGGAAGGAATGTAGCGGGAGGAAGGGAGGGAGGGAGAGAAGGAGAGAAGGAAGGAAGGAAGGAATGTAGCGGGAGGGAGGGAGGGAGGGAGGGAGGGAGGGAGGGAGGGAGGGAGGGAGGGAGGGAGGGAGGGAGGGAGGGAGGGAGGGAGGGAGGGAATGTAGCAGGAGATATGGAGGGAGGGAGGGAAGGTAGAGGGAGAGAATAAAGGGGGAGAAATGGTAGAGAGATATGGAGGGAGAGATTACATCTTTCTTTTTTTTATGTAACTAGGCAAGACAGTTCATCAAAAATTCTTATTTACAATGACGGCCTAGGAACAGTGGTTTAACTGCCTTGTTCAGGGGCAGAACAACAGATTTTTACCTGGTCAGCTTGGGGATTCGTGGTAGCAACCTTTCAGTTACTGGCCCAACGCTCTAACCACTAACCTACCTGCCGCCCCACCATAACCGGTAGAGGGAGAGATGGAAGGTAGAGGGAGAGATGGAGGGAGACAAGGTGGAGGAAGAGATGGAGGGAGAGATGGAGGGAGAGGAGGTAGAGGAAGAGATGGAGGGAGACAACGTAGAGGGAGAGAAGGTATGGAGAGAAGGGAGAGATGGAGGGAGAGGAGGGAGAGATGGAAGGAGAGAAGGGAGAGATGGAGGGAGAGATGGTAGAGGGAGAGATGGATGGAGAGAAGGTAGAGGAAGAGATGGAGGGAGACAACATAGAGGGAGAGATGATGGAGAGAAGGGAGAGATGGAGGGAGAGGAGGGAGAGATGGAAGGAGAGAAGGGAGAGATGGAGGGAGAGAAGGTAGATGGAGAGATGGAGGGAGACAATGTAGAGGGAGAGCTGGATGGAGAGAAGGGAGAGATGGAGGGAGAGGAGGGAGAGATGGAAGGAGAGAAGGGAGAGATTGATGGAGAGGAGGTAGAGGGAGAGATGGAGGGAGGGAAGGTAGAGGGAGAGACGGAGGGAGAGATGGAGGTAGAGGTAGAGCAGTGTTTTTCACATTAAGCCTCTCCGGTGTAGTTTGAGGCTCATGGCTTCCCTGTGGCCCAAATGGAACCCTGGTCAAAGACAGAGGAACATTCCACCTCCTCACTGCACCAGATGGGGATATCAAATCAAACTGATTCATAAAGCCCTTCTTCAATCAGCTGATATCTCAAAGTGCTGTACACTATCAGCCACAACACTCACGCACACGCTCACACACAAACACACACACACACACACATAAACACGTGTTGGTAAGATGGCGCCAAAGAAGATGGCTGATATCTTACATGTTCCCAACCAACCAACCAACCAACCAACTGTTCCCAACCAACTGCGTTTTTTTTTTGCATTGTTTGAAACTTATTTTTTAACTTATTTTGTACATAATGTTGCTGCTACCGTCTCTTATGACCGAAAATATCTTCCGGACATCAGAATGGCGATTACTCACCACGAACTGGAAGAAGCTTTTTCCTTTAAGGAGTCCAACAAGAAGGATATATTGCTTTCCCAGGAACAGGCCCAAATCCCCGTCATTTGATTGAAGAAAATAAAATTGGTGACCTATGATAACGATTATCCTACGAACGGGACATTAAAAACGGTAATATCTTATGTTTCACAGAGTCGTGGCTGAATGACGACACAGATAATATAGGGCTGGTGGGATTTTCCATGCACTGGCAGAACAGAGAAGCTACGTCTGGTAAGAGAAGGGGTGGGGTGTGTGTCAATTTGTCAATAACAGCTGGTACGCAATGTCTAATATTAAAGAAGTCTCGAGGTATTGCTCGCCTGAGGTAGAGGACCTTATGATAAGCTGTAGACCACACTATCTACCAAGAGAGTTCTCATCTATATTATTCGTAGCTGTCTATTTACCACCACAGACCGATGCCAGCACTAAGACCGCACTCAACCAACTATAAGCTATAGGACTGTTTTGCAAGCACAGACTGGAATATGTTCTGGGATTCATCTAATGGCATTGAGGAGTATACTACCTCAGTCATCGGCTTCATCAATAAGTTAATCGACCCCACAGTGACCATGCGTACATATCCCATCCAGAAGCCATGGATTACAGGCAACATCAAAGGCTAGAGCTGCCACTTTCAAGGCTAGAGCTGCCGCTTTCAAGGAGCGGGACACTAATCTAGACGCTTATAAGAAGTCCCGCTAAGCCCTCAGAGGAACCATCAAACAAGTAAAGGGTCAATACAGGATTAAGATTGAATCCTACTACACCGGCAGGGCCTGAAAACTACTACAGACTACAAAGGGAAACCCAGACGCGAGCTGCCCAGTGACGCGAGCCTACCAGACGAGCTAAATGCCTTTTATGCTCGCTTCAAGGCAAGTAAAACCAAAGCATGCACGAGAGAACCAGCTGTTCTGGATGACTGTGTGATAACGCTCTCAGTTGCCGATGTGAGCAAGACCTATAAACATTCACAAAGCCAGACGGATTACCAGGACGGGTACTCAAAGCATGTGCAGACCAACTGGCAAGTGTCTTCACTGACATTTTCAACCTCTCCCTGACCAAGTCTGTAATACGTACATGTTTCAAGCAGACCACCATAGTCCCTCTGCCCAAGGAAGTGAAGGTAACCTGCCTAAATGGTTTCCGCCCCGTAGCACTCACGTGCTTTGAAAGGCTGGTCACGGCTCACATCTAAAGCATCCTCCCGGATACCTTAGACCCACTTCCATTTGCATACCACCCCAACAGATCCACATATAATGCAATCTCAATCACATTCCGCACTGCCTTTTCCCACCTGGACTAAAGGAACACCTATGTGAGAATGCTGTTCATTGACTACAGCTCAGCGTTCAACACCAATTTCCCACACGAAGCTCATCACTAAGCTAAGGACCCTGGGATTAACCACCTCCCTCAGCAACTGGATCCTGGACCTCCTGCCATCCAGGACCTATATAATAGACGGTGTCTGAGGAAAGCCCATAAAATTGTCAGAGACCACAGTCACCCAAATTATAGACTGGTTCTCTGCTACCGCATGGCAAGTGGTACCGGAGCGCCAAGTCTAGGACCAAATGGCTTCTCAACAGCTTCTACCCCCAAACCATAAGATTGTTGAACAATCACTAAAATCGCCACAGGACGATTTACATTGACCCTCCATTTTGGATGCTGTTGCTACTCGCTGTTTATTGTCTATGCATAGTCACTTTACCCCTACCTACATGTACAAATTACCTCAACTAACCTGTACCCCCGCACACTGATTCTGTACCGGTGCCCCCTGTATATAGTTCTGTTATATTTTATCATATGATTTTGGCTGCATATATTTGAATTAAATAATTAACTTTGCTTACCTTAATACATTGAAAAATAACGTGCTTATTGGTCATTTTACTTGCAAGTTGGTTCAACCACCGTCCCCTTGGTTAATCTAGAATGGAAGTTGGTTTTTGAATAGGAAAGGCAGTTACATTTTGAATAGGAAGGGCAGTTACATTTTGAATAGGAAGGGCAGTTACATTTTGAATAGGAAGGGCAGTTACATTTTGAATGGGAAGGGCAGTTACATTTTGAATAGGAAGGGCAGTTACATTTTGAATGGGAAGGGCAGTTACATTTTGAATAGGAGGGGCAGTTACATTTTGAATAGGAGGGGCAGTTACATTTTGAATAGGAAGGGCAGTTACATTTTGAATGGGAAGGGCAGTTACATTTTGAATAGGAAGGGCAGTTACATTTTGAATAGGAAGGGCAGTTACATTTTGAATAGGAAGGGCAGTTACATTTTGAATGGGAAGGGCAGTTACATTTTGAATAGGAAGGGCAGTTACATTTTGAATGGGAAGGGCAGTTACATTTTGAATAGGAAGGGCAGTTACATTTTGAATAGGAGGGGCAGTTACATGTTGAATGGGAAGGGCAGTTACATTTTGAATGGGAAGGGCAGTTATATTTTGAAAAGGAAGGGCATTTACATTTTGAATAGGAGGGGCAGTTACATTTTGAATAGGAGGGGCAGTTACACTTTGAATAGGAAGGGCAGTTACATTTTGAATAGGAGGGGCAGTTACATTTTGAATGGGAAGGGCAGTTACATTTTGAATGGGAAGGGCAGTTATATTTTGAATAGGAAGGGCAGTTACATTTTGAATAGGAGGGGCAGTTACATTTTGAATAGGAGGGGCAGTTACATTTTGAATAGGAGGGGCAGTTACATTTTGAATGGGAGGGGCAGTTACATTTTGAATAGGAAGGGCAGTTACATTTTGAATAGGAAGGGCAGTTACATTTTGAATAGGAAGGGCAGTTACATTTTGAATAGGAAGGGCAGTTACATTTTGAATGGGAAGGGCAGTTACATTTTGAATAGGAAGGGCAGTTACATTTTGAATAGGAAGGGCAGTTACATTTTGAATAGGAGGGGCAGTTACATTTTGAATAGGAAGGGCAGTTACATTTTGAATAGGAAGGGCAGTTACATTTTGAATAGGAAGGGCAGTTACATTTTGAATAGGAGCGGCAGTTACATTTTGAATAGGAGGGGCAGTTACATTTTGAATAGGAAGGGCAGTTACATTTTGAATAGGAAGGGCAGTTACATTTTGAATAGGAGGGGCAGTTACATTTTGAATTGGAAGGGCAGTTACATTTTGAATGGTAAGGGCAGTTACATTTTGAATAGGAGGGGCAGTTATATTTTGAATAGGAGGGGTAGTTACATTTTGAATAGGAGGGGCAGTTACATTTTGAATAGGAGGGGCAGTTATATTTTGAATAGGAAGGGCAGTTACATTTTGAATAGGAGGGGCAGTTACATTTTGAATAGGAGGGGCAGTTATATTTTGAATAGGAGGGGCAGTTACATTTTGAATTGGAAGGGCAGTTACATTTTGAATGGGAAGGGCAGTTACATTTTGAATAGGAAAGGCAGTTACATTTTGAATGGGAAGGGCAGTTACATTTTGAATAGGAAGGGCAGTTACATTTTGAATAGGAAGGGCAGTTACATTTTGAATAGGAAGGGCAGTTACATTTTGAATGGGAAGGGCAGTTACATTTTGAATAGGAGGGGCAGTTACATTTTGAATAGGAAGGGCAGTTACATTTTGAATAGGAAGGGCAGTTACATTTTGAATAGGAAAGGCAGTTACATTTTGAATAGGAAGGGCAGTTACATTTTGAATAGGAGGGGCAGTTACATTTTGAATACGAAGGGCAGTTACATTTTGAATAGGAGGGGCAGTTACATTTTGAATAGGAAGGGCAGTTACATTTTGAATAGGAAGGGCAGTTACATTTTGAATAGGAAGGGCAGTTACATTTTGAATGGGAAGGGCAGTTACATTTTGAATAGGAAGGGCAGTTACATTTTGAATAGGAAGGGCAGTTACATTTTGAATAGGAGGGGCAGTTACATTTTGAATAGGAAGGGCAGTTACATTTTGAATAGGAAGGGCAGTTACATTTTGAATAGGAAGGGCAGTTACATTTTGAATAGGAGCGGCAGTTACATTTTGAATAGGAGGGGCAGTTACATTTTGAATAGGAAGGGCAGTTACATTTTGAATAGGAAGGGCAGTTACATTTTGAATAGGAGGGGCAGTTACATTTTGAATTGGAAGGGCAGTTACATTTTGAATGGTAAGGGCAGTTACATTTTGAATAGGAGGGGCAGTTATATTTTGAATAGGAGGGGTAGTTACATTTTGAATAGGAGGGGCAGTTACATTTTGAATAGGAGGGGCAGTTATATTTTGAATAGGAAGGGCAGTTACATTTTGAATAGGAGGGGCAGTTACATTTTGAATAGGAGGGGCAGTTATATTTTGAATAGGAGGGGCAGTTACATTTTGAATTGGAAGGGCAGTTACATTTTGAATGGGAAGGGCAGTTACATTTTGAATAGGAAAGGCAGTTACATTTTGAATGGGAAGGGCAGTTACATTTTGAATAGGAAGGGCAGTTACATTTTGAATAGGAAGGGCAGTTACATTTTGAATAGGAAGGGCAGTTACATTTTGAATGGGAAGGGCAGTTACATTTTGAATAGGAGGGGCAGTTACATTTTGAATAGGAAGGGCAGTTACATTTTGAATAGGAAGGGCAGTTACATTTTGAATAGGAAAGGCAGTTACATTTTGAATAGGAAGGGCAGTTACATTTTGAATAGGAGGGGCAGTTACATTTTGAATACGAAGGGCAGTTACATTTTGAATAGGAGGGGCAGTTACATTTTGAATAGGAAGGGCAGTTACATTTTGAATAGGAAGGGCAGTTACATTTTGAATAGGAAGGGCAGTTACATTTTGAATAGGAAGGGCAGTTACATTTTGAATAGGAGGGGCAGTTACATTTTGAATAGGAGGGGCAGTTACATTTTGAAAAGGAAGGGCAGTTACATTTTGAATAGAAAGGGCAGTTATATTTTGAATAGGAGGGGCAGTTACATTTTGAATAGGAGGGGCAGTTACATTTTGAATAGGAGGGGCAGTTACATTTTGAATAGGAGGGGCAGTTACATTTTGAATAGGAGGGGCAGTTATATTTTGAATAGGAGGGGCAGTTACAGTTTGAATAGGAAGGGCAGTTACATTTTGAATAGAAAGGGCAGTTACATTTTGAATAGGAGGGGCAGTTACAGTTTGAATAGGAAGGGCAGTTACATTTTGAATAGGAGGGGCAGTTATATTTTGAATAGGAGGGGCAGTTACAGTTTGAATGGGAAGGGCAGTTACATTTTGAATAGAAAGGGCAGTTATATTTTGAATAGGAGGGGCAGTTACAGTTTGAATGGGAAGGGCAGTTACATTTTGAATAGAAAGGGCAGTTATATTTTGAATAGGAGGGGCAGTTACAGTTTGAATGGGAAGGGCAGTTACAGTTTGAATAGGAAGGGCAGTTACATTTTGAATAGAAAGGGCAGTTACATTTTGAATGGGAGGGGCAGTTATATTTTGAATAGGAAGGGCAGTTACATTTTGAATAGGAAGGGCAGTTACATTTTGAATAGGAAGGGCAGTTACATTTTGAATAGGAAGGGCAGTTACATTTTGAATAGGAAGGGCAGTTACATTTTGAATAGGAAGGGCAGTTACATTTTGAATAGGAAGGGCAGTTACATTTTGAATAGGAAGGGCAGTTACATTTTGAATAGGAAGGGCAGTTACATTTTGAATAGGAGGGGCAGTTACATTTTGAATGGGAAAGGCAGTTACATTTTGAATAGGAGGGGCAGTTACATTTTGAATAGGAAGGGCAGTTACATTTTGAATAGGAGGGGCAGTTACATTTTGAATAGGAGGGGCAGTTATATTTTGAATAGAAAGGGCAGTTACATCTTGAATAGGAAGGGCAGTTACATTTTGAATAGGAAGGGCAGTTACATTTTGAATAGGAAGGGCAGTTATATTTTGAATAGGAGGGGCAGTTACATTTTGAATAGGAAGGGCAGTTACATTTTGAATAGGAGGGGCCTGTTACATTTTGAATAGGAAGGGCAGTTACATTTTGAATAGGAAGGGCAGTTACATTTTGAATAGGAAGGGCAGTTACATTTTGAATAGGAAGGGCAGTTACATTTTGAATAGGAAGGGCAGTTACATTTTGAATAGGAAGGGCAGTTACATTTTGAATAGGAGGGGCAGTTACATTTTGAATGGGAAGGGCAGTTACATTTTGAATAGGAGGGGCAGTTACATTTTGAATGGGAAGGGCAGTTACATTTTGAATAGGAGGTGCAGTTACATTTTGAATAGGAGGGGCAGTTACATTTTGAATAGGAAGGGCAGTTACATTTTGAATAGGAAGGGCAGTTACATTTTGAATGGGAAGGGCAGTTACATTTTGAATAGGAGGGGCAGTTACATTTTGAATAGGAGGGGCCTGTTACATTTTGAATAGGAGGGGCAGTTACATTTTGAATAGGAGGGGCAGTTACATTTTGAATAGGAAGGGCAGTTACATTTTGAATAGGAAGGGCAGTTACATTTTGAATAGGAAGGGCAGTTACATTTTGAATGAGCAGGGCAGTTACATTTTGAATAGGAAGGGCAGTTACATTTTGAATAGGAAGGGCAGTTACATTTTGAATGAGCAGGGCAGTTACATTTTGAATAGGAAGGGCAGTTACATTTTGAATGGTAAGGGCAGTTACATTTTGAATGGGAAAGGCAGTTACATTTTGAATGGGAAAGGCAGTTACATTCTGAATGAGAAGGGCAGTTACATTTTGAATGGGAAGGGCAGTTACATTCTGAATGAGAAGGGCAGTTACATTTTGAATAGGAGGGGCAGTTACATTTTGAATAGGAGGGGCAGTTACATTTTGAATGGGAGGGGCAGTTACATTTTGAATAGGAAGGGCAGTTACATTTTGAATAGGAAGGGCAGTTACATTTTGAATAGGAAGGGCAGTTACATTTTGAATAGGAAGGGCAGTTACATTTTAAATGGGAAGGGCAGTTACATTTTGAATAGGAAGGGCAGTTACATTTTGAATAGGAAGGGCAGTTACATTTTGAATAGGAGGGGCAGTTATATTTTGAATAGGAAGGGCAGTTACATTTTGAATAGGAGGGGCAGTTATATTTTGAATAGGAGGGGTAGTTACATTTTGAATAGGAGGGGCAGTTACATTTTGAATAGGAGGGGCAGTTATATTTTGAATAGGAAGGGCAGTTACATTTTGAATAGGAGGGGCAGTTACATTTTGAATAGGAGGGGCAGTTATATTTTGAATAGGAGGGGCAGTTACATTTTGAATTGGAAGGGCAGTTACATTTTGAATGGGAAGGGCAGTTACATTTTGAATAGGAAAGGCAGTTACATTTTGAATGGGAAGGGCAGTTACATTTTGAATAGGAAGGGCAGTTACATTTTGAATAGGAAGGGCAGTTACATTTTGAATAGGAAGGGCAGTTACATTTTGAATGGGAAGGGCAGTTACATTTTGAATAGGAGGGGCAGTTACATTTTGAATAGGAAGGGCAGTTACATTTTGAATAGGAAGGGCAGTTACATTTTGAATAGGAAAGGCAGTTACATTTTGAATAGGAAGGGCAGTTACATTTTGAATAGGAGGGGCAGTTACATTTTGAATACGAAGGGCAGTTACATTTTGAATAGGAGGGGCAGTTACATTTTGAATAGGAAGGGCAGTTACATTTTGAATAGGAAGGGCAGTTACATTTTGAATAGGAAGGGCAGTTACATTTTGAATAGGAGGGGCAGTTACATTTTGAATAGGAGGGGCAGTTACATTTTGAAAAGGAAGGGCAGTTACATTTTGAATAGAAAGGGCAGTTATATTTTGAATAGGAGGGGCAGTTACATTTTGAATAGGAGGGGCAGTTACATTTTGAATAGGAGGGGCAGTTACATTTTGAATAGGAGGGGCAGTTACATTTTGAATAGGAGGGGCAGTTATATTTTGAATAGGAGGGGCAGTTACAGTTTGAATAGGAAGGGCAGTTACATTTTGAATAGAAAGGGCAGTTACATTTTGAATAGGAGGGGCAGTTACAGTTTGAATAGGAAGGGCAGTTACATTTTGAATAGGAGGGGCAGTTATATTTTGAATAGGAGGGGCAGTTACAGTTTGAATGGGAAGGGCAGTTACATTTTGAATAGAAAGGGCAGTTATATTTTGAATAGGAGGGGCAGTTACAGTTTGAATGGGAAGGGCAGTTACATTTTGAATAGAAAGGGCAGTTATATTTTGAATAGGAGGGGCAGTTACAGTTTGAATGGGAAGGGCAGTTACAGTTTGAATAGGAAGGGCAGTTACATTTTGAATAGAAAGGGCAGTTACATTTTGAATGGGAGGGGCAGTTATATTTTGAATAGGAAGGGCAGTTACATTTTGAATAGGAAGGGCAGTTACATTTTGAATAGGAAGGGCAGTTACATTTTGAATAGGAAGGGCAGTTACATTTTGAATAGGAAGGGCAGTTACATTTTGAATAGGAAGGGCAGTTACATTTTGAATAGGAAGGGCAGTTACATTTTGAATAGGAAGGGCAGTTACATTTTGAATAGGAAGGGCAGTTACATTTTGAATAGGAGGGGCAGTTACATTTTGAATGGGAAAGGCAGTTACATTTTGAATAGGAGGGGCAGTTACATTTTGAATAGGAAGGGCAGTTACATTTTGAATAGGAGGGGCAGTTACATTTTGAATAGGAGGGGCAGTTATATTTTGAATAGAAAGGGCAGTTACATCTTGAATAGGAAGGGCAGTTACATTTTGAATAGGAAGGGCAGTTACATTTTGAATAGGAAGGGCAGTTATATTTTGAATAGGAGGGGCAGTTACATTTTGAATAGGAAGGGCAGTTACATTTTGAATAGGAGGGGCCTGTTACATTTTGAATAGGAAGGGCAGTTACATTTTGAATAGGAAGGGCAGTTACATTTTGAATAGGAAGGGCAGTTACATTTTGAATAGGAAGGGCAGTTACATTTTGAATAGGAAGGGCAGTTACATTTTGAATAGGAAGGGCAGTTACATTTTGAATAGGAGGGGCAGTTACATTTTGAATGGGAAGGGCAGTTACATTTTGAATAGGAGGGGCAGTTACATTTTGAATGGGAAGGGCAGTTACATTTTGAATAGGAGGTGCAGTTACATTTTGAATAGGAGGGGCAGTTACATTTTGAATAGGAAGGGCAGTTACATTTTGAATAGGAAGGGCAGTTACATTTTGAATGGGAAGGGCAGTTACATTTTGAATAGGAGGGGCAGTTACATTTTGAATAGGAGGGGCCTGTTACATTTTGAATAGGAGGGGCAGTTACATTTTGAATAGGAGGGGCAGTTACATTTTGAATAGGAAGGGCAGTTACATTTTGAATAGGAAGGGCAGTTACATTTTGAATAGGAAGGGCAGTTACATTTTGAATGAGCAGGGCAGTTACATTTTGAATAGGAAGGGCAGTTACATTTTGAATAGGAAGGGCAGTTACATTTTGAATGAGCAGGGCAGTTACATTTTGAATAGGAAGGGCAGTTACATTTTGAATGGTAAGGGCAGTTACATTTTGAATGGGAAAGGCAGTTACATTTTGAATGGGAAAGGCAGTTACATTCTGAATGAGAAGGGCAGTTACATTTTGAATGGGAAGGGCAGTTACATTCTGAATGAGAAGGGCAGTTACATTTTGAATAGGAGGGGCAGTTACATTTTGAATAGGAGGGGCAGTTACATTTTGAATGGGAGGGGCAGTTACATTTTGAATAGGAAGGGCAGTTACATTTTGAATAGGAAGGGCAGTTACATTTTGAATAGGAAGGGCAGTTACATTTTGAATAGGAAGGGCAGTTACATTTTAAATGGGAAGGGCAGTTACATTTTGAATAGGAAGGGCAGTTACATTTTGAATAGGAAGGGCAGTTACATTTTGAATAGGAGGGGCAGTTATATTTTGAATAGGAAGGGCAGTTACATTTTGAATAGGAGGGGCAGTTATATTTTGAATAGGAGGGGTAGTTACATTTTGAATAGGAGGGGCAGTTACATTTTGAATAGGAGGGGCAGTTATATTTTGAATAGGAAGGGCAGTTACATTTTGAATAGGAGGGGCAGTTACATTTTGAATAGGAGGGGCAGTTATATTTTGAATAGGAGGGGCAGTTACATTTTGAATTGGAAGGGCAGTTACATTTTGAATGGGAAGGGCAGTTACATTTTGAATAGGAAAGGCAGTTACATTTTGAATGGGAAGGGCAGTTACATTTTGAATAGGAAGGGCAGTTACATTTTGAATAGGAAGGGCAGTTACATTTTGAATAGGAAGGGCAGTTACATTTTGAATGGGAAGGGCAGTTACATTTTGAATAGGAGGGGCAGTTACATTTTGAATAGGAAGGGCAGTTACATTTTGAATAGGAAGGGCAGTTACATTTTGAATAGGAAAGGCAGTTACATTTTGAATAGGAAGGGCAGTTACATTTTGAATAGGAGGGGCAGTTACATTTTGAATACGAAGGGCAGTTACATTTTGAATAGGAGGGGCAGTTACATTTTGAATAGGAAGGGCAGTTACATTTTGAATAGGAAGGGCAGTTACATTTTGAATAGGAAGGGCAGTTACATTTTGAATAGGAGGGGCAGTTACATTTTGAATAGGAGGGGCAGTTACATTTTGAAAAGGAAGGGCAGTTACATTTTGAATAGAAAGGGCAGTTATATTTTGAATAGGAGGGGCAGTTACATTTTGAATAGGAGGGGCAGTTACATTTTGAATAGGAGGGGCAGTTACATTTTGAATAGGAGGGGCAGTTACATTTTGAATAGGAGGGGCAGTTATATTTTGAATAGGAGGGGCAGTTACAGTTTGAATAGGAAGGGCAGTTACATTTTGAATAGAAAGGGCAGTTACATTTTGAATAGGAGGGGCAGTTACAGTTTGAATAGGAAGGGCAGTTACATTTTGAATAGGAGGGGCAGTTATATTTTGAATAGGAGGGGCAGTTACAGTTTGAATGGGAAGGGCAGTTACATTTTGAATAGAAAGGGCAGTTATATTTTGAATAGGAGGGGCAGTTACAGTTTGAATGGGAAGGGCAGTTACATTTTGAATAGAAAGGGCAGTTATATTTTGAATAGGAGGGGCAGTTACAGTTTGAATGGGAAGGGCAGTTACAGTTTGAATAGGAAGGGCAGTTACATTTTGAATAGAAAGGGCAGTTACATTTTGAATGGGAGGGGCAGTTATATTTTGAATAGGAAGGGCAGTTACATTTTGAATAGGAAGGGCAGTTACATTTTGAATAGGAAGGGCAGTTACATTTTGAATAGGAAGGGCAGTTACATTTTGAATAGGAAGGGCAGTTACATTTTGAATAGGAAGGGCAGTTACATTTTGAATAGGAAGGGCAGTTACATTTTGAATAGGAAGGGCAGTTACATTTTGAATAGGAAGGGCAGTTACATTTTGAATAGGAGGGGCAGTTACATTTTGAATGGGAAAGGCAGTTACATTTTGAATAGGAGGGGCAGTTACATTTTGAATAGGAAGGGCAGTTACATTTTGAATAGGAGGGGCAGTTACATTTTGAATAGGAGGGGCAGTTATATTTTGAATAGAAAGGGCAGTTACATCTTGAATAGGAAGGGCAGTTACATTTTGAATAGGAAGGGCAGTTACATTTTGAATAGGAAGGGCAGTTATATTTTGAATAGGAGGGGCAGTTACATTTTGAATAGGAAGGGCAGTTACATTTTGAATAGGAGGGGCCTGTTACATTTTGAATAGGAAGGGCAGTTACATTTTGAATAGGAAGGGCAGTTACATTTTGAATAGGAAGGGCAGTTACATTTTGAATAGGAAGGGCAGTTACATTTTGAATAGGAAGGGCAGTTACATTTTGAATAGGAAGGGCAGTTACATTTTGAATAGGAGGGGCAGTTACATTTTGAATGGGAAGGGCAGTTACATTTTGAATAGGAGGGGCAGTTACATTTTGAATGGGAAGGGCAGTTACATTTTGAATAGGAGGTGCAGTTACATTTTGAATAGGAGGGGCAGTTACATTTTGAATAGGAAGGGCAGTTACATTTTGAATAGGAAGGGCAGTTACATTTTGAATGGGAAGGGCAGTTACATTTTGAATAGGAGGGGCAGTTACATTTTGAATAGGAGGGGCAGTTACATTTTGAATAGGAGGGGCAGTTACATTTTGAATAGGAGGGGCAGTTACATTTTGAATAGGAAGGGCAGTTACATTTTGAATAGGAAGGGCAGTTACATTTTGAATAGGAAGGGCAGTTACATTTTGAATGAGCAGGGCAGTTACATTTTGAATAGGAAGGGCAGTTACATTTTGAATAGGAAGGGCAGTTACATTTTGAATGAGCAGGGCAGTTACATTTTGAATAGGAAGGGCAGTTACATTTTGAATGGTAAGGGCAGTTACATTTTGAATGGGAAAGGCAGTTACATTTTGAATGGGAAAGGCAGTTACATTCTGAATGAGAAGGGCAGTTACATTTTGAATGGGAAGGGCAGTTACATTTTGAATGAGAAGGGCAGTTACATTTTGAATAGGAGGGGCAGTTACATTTTGAATAGGAGGGGCAGTTACATTTTGAATGGGAGGGGCAGTTACATTTTGAATAGGAAGGGCAGTTACATTTTGAATAGGAAGGGCAGTTACATTTTGAATAGGAAGGGCAGTTACATTTTGAATAGGAAGGGCAGTTACATTTTGAATGGGAAGGGCAGTTACATTTTGAATAGGAAGGGCAGTTACATTTTGAATAGGAAGGGCAGTTACATTTTGAATAGGAGGGGCAGTTACATTTTGAATAGGAAGGGCAGTTACATTTTGAATAGGAAGGGCAGTTACATTTTGAATAGGAAGGGCAGTTACATTTTGAATAGGAGCGGCAGTTACATTTTGAATAGGAGGGGCAGTTACATTTTGAATAGGAAGGGCAGTTACATTTTGAATAGGAAGGGCAGTTACATTTTGAATAGGAGGGGCAGTTACATTTTGAATTGGAAGGGCAGTTACATTTTGAATGGTAAGGGCAGTTACATTTTGAATAGGAGGGGCAGTTATATTTTGAATAGGAGGGGTAGTTACATTTTGAATAGGAGGGGCAGTTACATTTTGAATAGGAGGGGCAGTTATATTTTGAATAGGAAGGGCAGTTACATTTTGAATAGGAGGGGCAGTTACATTTTGAATAGGAGGGGCAGTTATATTTTGAATAGGAGGGGCAGTTACATTTTGAATTGGAAGGGCAGTTACATTTTGAATGGGAAGGGCAGTTACATTTTGAATAGGAAAGGCAGTTACATTTTGAATGGGAAGGGCAGTTACATTTTGAATAGGAAGGGCAGTTACATTTTGAATAGGAAGGGCAGTTACATTTTGAATAGGAAGGGCAGTTACATTTTGAATGGGAAGGGCAGTTACATTTTGAATAGGAGGGGCAGTTACATTTTGAATAGGAAGGGCAGTTACATTTTGAATAGGAAGGGCAGTTACATTTTGAATAGGAAAGGCAGTTACATTTTGAATAGGAAGGGCAGTTACATTTTGAATAGGAGGGGCAGTTACATTTTGAATACGAAGGGCAGTTACATTTTGAATAGGAGGGGCAGTTACATTTTGAATAGGAAGGGCAGTTACATTTTGAATAGGAAGGGCAGTTACATTTTGAATAGGAGGGGCAGTTACATTTTGAATAGGAGGGGCAGTTACATTTTGAATAGGAAGGGCAGTTACATTTTGAATAGAAAGGGCAGTTATATTTTGAATAGGAGGGGCAGTTACATTTTGAATAGGAATAGGAGGGGCAGTTACATTTTGAATAGGAGGGGCAGTTACATTTTGAATAGGAGGGGCAGTTATATTTTGAATAGGAGGGGCAGTTACAGTTTGAATAGGAAGGGCAGTTACATTTTGAATAGAAAGGGCAGTTACATTTTGAATAGGAGGGGCAGTTACAGTTTGAATAGGAAGGGCAGTTACATTTTGAATAGGAGGGGCAGTTATATTTTGAATAGGAGGGGCAGTTACAGTTTGAATGGGAAGGGCAGTTACATTTTGAATAGAAAGGGCAGTTATATTTTGAATAGGAGGGGCAGTTACAGTTTGAATGGGAAGGGCAGTTACATTTTGAATAGAAAGGGCAGTTATATTTTGAATAGGAGGGGCAGTTACAGTTTGAATGGGAAGGGCAGTTACAGTTTGAAAAGGAAGGGCAGTTACATTTTGAATAGAAAGGGCAGTTACATTTTGAATGGGAGGGGCAGTTATATTTTGAATAGGAAGGGCAGTTACATTTTGAATAGGAAGGGCAGTTACATTTTGAATAGGAAGGGCAGTTACATTTTGAATAGGAAGGGCAGTTACATTTTGAATAGGAAGGGCAGTTACATTTTGAATAGGAAGGGCAGTTACATTTTGAATAGGAAGGGCAGTTACATTTTGAATAGGAAGGGCATTTACATTTTGAATAGGAAGGGCAGTTACATTTTGAATAGGAAGGGCAGTTACATTTTGAATAGGAGGGGCAGTTACATTTTGAATAGGAGGGGCAGTTATATTTTGAATAGGAAGGGCAGTTACATTTTGAATAGGAGGGGCAGTTACATTTTGAATAGGAGGGGCAGTTACATTTTGAATAGGAGGGGCATTTACATTTTGAATGGGAAAGGCAGTTACATTTTGAATAGGAGGGGCAGTTACATTTTGAATAGGAAGGGCAGTTACATTTTGAATAGGAGGGGCAGTTACATTTTGAATAGGAAGGGCAGTTACATTTTGAATGGGAAGGGCAGTTACATTTTGAATAGGAAGGGCAGTTATATTTTGAATAGGAGGGGCAGTTACATTTTGAATAGGAAGGGCAGTTACATTTTGAATAGGAGGGGCAGTTACATTTTGAATAGGAGGGGCAGTTATATTTTGAATAGAAAGGGCAGTTACATTTTGAATAGGAAGGGCAGTTACATTTTGAATAGGAAGGGCAGTTACATTTTGAATAGGAAGGGCAGTTACATTTTGAATAGGAAGGGCAGTTACATTTTGAATAGGAAGGTCAGTTATATTTTGAATAGGAGGGGCAGTTACATTTTGAATAGGAAGGGCAGTTACATTTTGAATAGGAGGGGCAGTTACATTTTGAATAGGAAGGGCAGTTACATTTTGAATAGGAAGGGCAGTTACATTTTGAATAGGAGGGGCAGTTACATTTTGAATAGGAAGGGCAGTTACATTTTGAATAGGAAGGGCAGTTACATTTTGAATGGGAAGGGCAGTTACATTTTGAATAGGAGGGGCAGTTACATTTTGAATAGGAGGGGCAGTTACATTTTGAATAGGAGGGGCAGTTACATTTTGAATAGGAGGGGCAGTTACATTTTGAATAGGAAGGGCAGTTACATTTTGAATAGGAAGGGCAGTTACATTTTGAATAGGAAGGGCAGTTACATTTTGAATGAGCAGGGCAGTTACATTTTGAATAGGAAGGGCAGTTACATTTTGAATAGGAAGGGTAGTTACATTTTGAATGAGCAGGGCAGTTACATTTTGAATAGGAAGGGCAGTTACATTTTGAATAGGAAGGGCAGTTACATTTTGAATGAGCAGGGCAGTTACATTTTGAATAGGAAGGGCAGTTACATTTTGAATGAGCAGGGCAGTTACATTTTGAATAGGAAGGGCAGTTACATTTTGAATAGGAAGGGCAGTTACATTTTGAATGAGCAGGGCAGTTACATTTTGAATAGGAAGGGCAGTTACATTTTGAATGGGAAGGGCAGTTACATTTTGAATGGGAAAGGCAGTTACATTTTGAATGGGAAAGGCAGTTACATTCTGAATGAGAAGGGCAGTTACATTTTGAATGGGAAGGGCAGTTACATTCTGAATGAGAAGGGCAAGGTAGATGAACACACTGTCTCTGTTATTAACGTATAAAAAAATGTATGGGTGATATTAACTGATGTGGAAATTAGATTAGATTTAGAAATACTTGTTTTTCCCAGGTTGATGTGATCAGTCAATGTTCTAATGTTTAAGAGTTCAGTGACCAGCCGGAGGAAGATGCCACAACAGCACCCTCCTCAGGGGATAGGTACACCGTGTACAGCCAATTAGTACACACCTGGGCCCACTGATTGCTTTGTGTCTTCCTCTATATAGGTGTGCCAGGAGAGGACTCTGGAGTAGAGATGGGGACATGTGAGGATGTTGGATTTTCCTACTGGGGCACATTGTGATCTCTGTTATTCACCAAGGCAGGCTATAGTTATATGAGAACTACATTAACATGTAATGGAGAAGCACTATTTCCTGATTCATAGATTGAGTGAGAAATCAATGTTTTATGGAACCTTTATACTGCCGATTGGGATACAGATACTCATGAAGGCTGTTTTTCTTCTGCTGCCAAGGTAAAAATGTGGCACATTTTGGGAACAGGGTGCTATTTGGCCCACGGCCATTGAAAATATTGGAAGATTTGATAGCTGGCTCTATGTCCGTAGGTGATGTTCTTGGCTGTGGAAGAACCTAGGTGCCCTAACAGACTTTAGTCATACATTTACTCTTGTCAATCAACACATTATGCCCTACATCCCATAATAATTAAAACCCAGATTGATTTGTTTTGACGCCTGCTTCGAGAAGTAAACCATAAAAGGTTATGAGGAGACTTTTACCCCCTATCTGTTTCAGCCACCTGTACATACAGTCTGAGTCTAGGTGACTTGCAGATCTTACAAGATTCTCTTGTTAAATATACTTAAACCATAAACTAGGCAGTAGGAAGTAAAAGGAGAATGTTAATTGTAACCGACAAGTTCCTAAAAAAATGGATGCTGTGAAAAAACAGCTGACATTTGGATGATGACCAACGTGTAACAGGTCTCCTTCAGTGTAATGGGACCGAGAGACTGGGAAAACAGCTTCTATCTCAAGGTCATCAGACTGTTAAATAAACAGCCATAACTAACACAGACAGGCAGCTTCCTACGTGCAGACTTTGAGACACTGAGACCCAATCACTGGCCACTTTAATAAATGCATCACTCGTCACTTTATACATTGGCACTCTAAACAATGCCACTTTATATAATGTTTACATATCCTACATTACTCATCTCATATGTATATACTGTATTCTATACCATCTACTGCATCTTGCCTATGCTGCTCGGCCAATGCTCATCCATATATCTTTATGTACATATTCTCATTCACCCCTTTACATTGTGTGTATTAGGTAGTTGTGGGGAATTTTTAGATTACTTATTAGATGTTACATCATTGTCAGAACTAGAAGCACAAGCATTTCGCTACACTCACATTAACATCTGCGAACCATGTGCATGTGACCAATCATATCTGCTAACCATGTGCATGTGACCAATACCATCTGCTAACCATGTGACCAATCACATCTGCTAACCATGTGACCAATCACATCTGCTATCCATGTGTATGTGACCAATCACATCTACTATCCATGTGCATGTGACCAATAAAATCTACTATCCATGTGCATGTGACCAATCACATCTGCTATCCATGTGTATGTGACCAATCACATCTACTATCCATGTGCATGTGACCAATACAATCTGCTATCCATGTGTATGTGACCAATCACATCTACTATCCATGTGCATGTGACCAATAACATCTGCTATCCATGTGCATGTGACCAATAACATCTGCTATCCATGTGTATGTGACCAATAACATCTGCTATCCATGTGCATGTGACCAATAACATCTGCTATCCATGTGCATGTGACCAATAACATCTGCTAACCATGTGCATGTGACCAATCACATCTGCTAACCATGTGCATGTGACCAATCACATCTGCTAACCATGTGTATGTGACCAATAAGATCTGCTAACCATGTGTATGTGACCAATAACATCTGCTAACCATGTGTATGTGACCAATAACATCTGTTAACCATGTGTATGTGACCAATAACATCTGCTAACCATGTGTATGTGACCAATAACATCTGCTAGCCATGTGCATGTGACCAATCACATCTGCTAACCATGTGCATGTGACCAATCACATCTGCTAACCATGTGTATGTGACCAATAACATCTGCTAGCCATGTGCATGTGACCAATCACATCTGCTAACCATGTGCATGTGACCAATCACATCTGCTAACCATGTGTATGTGACCAATAACATCTACTATCCATGTGCATGTGACCAATCACATCTGCTATCCATGTGTATGTGACCAATCACATCTACTATCCATGTGCATGTGACCAATAACATCTGCTATCCATGTGTATGTGACCAATAACATCTGCTATCCATGTGCATGTGACCAATAACATCTGCTATCCATGTGCATGTGACCAATAACATCTGTTAACCATGTGTATGTGACCAATAACATCTACTATCCATGTGCATGTGACCAATAACATCTGCTAACCATGTGTATGTGACCAATAACATCTACTAACCATGTGTATGTGACCAATAACATCTGCTAACCATGTGTATGTGACCAATCACATCTACTATCCATATGCATGTGACCAATAACATCTGCTAACCATGTGTATGTGACCAATAACATCTGCTAACCATGTGTATGTGACCAATAACATCTGCTAACCATGTGTATGTGACCAATAACATCTGCTAACCATGTGTATGTGACCAATAACATCTACTAACCATGTGTATGTGACCAATAGCATCTGTTAACCATGTGTATGTGACCAATAACATCTGCTAACCATGTGTATGTGACCAATAACATCTGCTAACCATGTGTATGTGACCAATAACATCTGCTAACCATGTGTATGTGACCAATAACATCTGCTAACCATGTGTATATGACCAATCACATCTACTATCCATGTGTATGTGACCAATAACATCTGCTAACCATGTGTATGTGACCAATAACATCTGCTAACCATGTGTATATGACCAATCACATCTACTATCCATGTGTATGTGACCAATAACATCTGCTATCCATGTGTATGTGACCAATCACATCTACTATCCATGTGTATGTGACCAATAACATCTGCTAACCATGTGTATGTGACCAATAACATCTGTTAACCATGTGTATGTGACCAATAACATCTGCTAACCATGTGTATGTGACCAATAACATCTGCTAACCATGTGTATGTGACCAATAACATCTGCTATCCATGTGCATGTGACCAATAACATCAGATTTGATGATTTGATTGGTTTTACTTTATATTTTAAATTCAAGGGAGAGAGATTTCACACGGCCTGTAGTGCTCAGCTGATCTAGCGAGGGAGTGTGTGTCTGGCGAGGCAGGCTGTTGAACCTCACCCCACCCTCTGGTTTCCTCTCACACACCGTCACACCCCTACAGCCTACGGTTTCCTCTCTGCTCAGGGTGTCTGCAAGGTAAATACCAGCAGGACCGAGACCCACATTCCTACTGTGGCACCAACTCTCCCTGACACACACGTCTTATAAACAAACCGAGATACTATCACTGCTGACCTTCCACAGCCAAACATCCCCCAACACACACACACACACAGACACACACACACACACACACACACACACAGACACAGACACACACACACACACACAGACAAACATCCCCCAACACACACACACACACACACACACACACACACACACACACACACACACACAGACACACACACACACACACACAAACATCCCCCAACACACACACACACACACGCACACACACACACACACACACTCACACGCACACACACACACACCTGTCCTGTATGACGAACAAGACGTGGGAGTGCTCTCCCTCTTTAGTCCAGTCATACACAGACGCATTATCCTTCATTATACCGGTTATCTGGCATTATCATTCATTATACCATCTTCTCTGGCATTATCATTCATTATACTATCTTCTCTGGCATTATCATTCATTATACCATCTTCTCTGGCATTATCATTCATTATACCGGTTATCTGGCATTATCCTTCATTGTACCGGTTATCTGGCATTATCCTTCATTGTACCGGTTATCTGGCATTATCCTTCATTGTACCGGTTATCTGGCATTATCCTTCATTGTACCGGTTATCTGGCATTATCCTTCATTGTACCGGTTATCTGGCATTATCCTTCCATTATACCGGCTTTTTGACATAATCATTCATTACCTTTAACACTTCATTTTCCTCCACTTCTCCTTCTCTCCTCCTCTCCTCCATCCCTCTCTCTCTCTCCCTCCACTCCTCCCTTCCTCCAAGCGTCCCTCCCTCCACTCCTCCATCCACCCCTCCCTCCCCTCCTGCCTCCCTTGCATTTATGGCCAGCAGGTCCTTCCATCTGTTGGCCAGCAGGTGAAAGGGGGGTGTAGGGAGGGAGGGATGAGGGGAGCCTCTCCTCCACTCAGAGGTCTAACTGTCTGTCTCTCTTGTGTTCCCTCTCTCTCTCATTATGTAGAGGGGCTCATTAGGAACTGACACTGGGCTCAACACAACTCACCACCATGTCATGTCATATTTAGGTGAAAGCAGAGTACTGACGCTGGACTGCTGGGTTCAACTCAACTCGCCACCATGTCATGTCATATTTAGGTGAAAGCAGAGTACTGACGCTGGACTGCTGGGTTCAACTCAACTCGCCACCATGTCATGTCATATTTAGGTGAAAGCAGAATACTGACGCTGGACTGCTGGGTTCCACTCAACTCACCACCATGTCATGTCATATTTAGGGGAAAGCAGAGTACTGACACTGGACTGCTGGGTTCAATTTGGAGTATTGCGTTATTCCGGGAACCCATGCTGTTCTCAGGACAGACCTGCCGGTTTTGACTAGCAGAAGTGGCTTTTCGTGTCAAGTTAGGAGAACTTACACAGCTGGTTTGGAGAATAAATGTGGCGGGTTAGGTGAATTAGGTTAAGGTTAGGAAAAGAGTTCAAAGTTTAGCTAAAATATTAAAATTGTCCCCGACACAACTCGAACATATCTAGCTTCAACCTGCCCTGAGAACAGCCTAGTGAGAACAGCCTAGTGAGAACAGCCTAGTGAGAACAGCCTATTGAGAACAGCCTAGTGAGAACAGCCTAGTGAGAACAGCCTACTGAGAACAGCCTACGTTTACACTAATGCCATTCTGCATTCAACTCACCACGATGAGGTCATATTAAAGGGCCAGACAGATCAGAGTATACAGTATTACACGTTGCTCATAGGTCTCCCAAGCTGCCGTTGGGACATGCTGACAGGTGTAAGACGACCATGGGGTGAAGAAGGGTCATGGAGGTTAACGTGGAAACGCGGGTTTGATGGGAATCCCCTCCGTGTTGGTTACGCAGTAGAACCACGGTGACTAAAAGACTAGAACAAACTGAAGTATGCGATGAGCAGAAAAAGGAGGTTAGTACTCCTACACCACTGCAGAAGAAAGGTTAACCCTTTGACCTTTAGGTACATTGCTCATCATTAAATATAACAATATGTAAGTTAACAGTTTACTGAAAGCACAATATTTTAAAGTGTTTTATTGGCTTTAAGCGTATTCACTCATATCACCTTGTAGATACAATCGTCATGTAAATGTTTGTGTCTGAGGAATGCCATCGGAGAGGAAGATCGATCCGATATGGACGACTCGTGTGATAAATCTCTCCTGCGGTGCTCGACATGGTGTCGAAAACATTCATGTTCACACCTTTGATTGCAGACATGAAAGCGCATTCCAGCTCAGTTAGGTTGTGACGTCCATACATTGTAGTTGACACGGGAGGCAGCTAGAGGCGTGGTGGTCTCCTCAGACGGAGAGAGGGGGGAAGGAGAGAGCGAGAGGGGAAAGGAGAGAGAGAGGGGGAGAAATGAGAGGGAGAGTGGGGGAGAGAGAGGGGGAAAGGAGAGAGCGAGAGGGGAAAGGAGAGAGAGAGAGGGGGGGAAATGAGAGGGAGAGTGGGGGAGAGAGAGGGGGAAAGGAGTGAGAGAGAAGAAATGATAGAGAGGGGAGAAGGAGAGAGATAGAGGGGGAGAAAGGAGAGGGAGGGAGAAGGGCAAGGAGAGAGAGAGGGAGAGGGGACAGGAAAGGGAGAGGGGAAATGAAAGGGAGAGGGGAAAGGAAAGGGAGAGGGGAAAGGCTAGAGAGGGGACAAAGGAGAGAGAGAGAGAGGAGAAAGGAGAGAGAGAGAGAGGGGAGAAAGGAGAGAGAAAGGAGAGAGGAGAGAGGAGAGAGAGGAGGAAATGAGAGAGAGGAGGAGAAAGGAGACAGTGAGAGGAGAAAGGACAGAGAGGGGGGAGAAAGGGGATGGGAGAGAGGGGGATTGGGGGGAGAGAGAGAAGAGAGATAGGGAGAGAGAGGGATTGGTGAGAGAGGACTGTGAAGATAGGGGACAGGGAAGAGGGGACTGGGAAGAGAGGGCAGGGGAGAGGGAGAAGACTGGAAAGAGATAGAGAAGACTGAAGAGAGGGCAGAGGAGAGAGAGAGGACTGGGAAGAGAGGTGGGAGAGAGGGCTGGGGGTTTGAGATGGCTGGGGGAGAGAAAGGACTGGGAAGAGAGGTGGGAGACGGCTGGGGGAGAGTGGACTGGGGAGAGAGGGGAGAAATAGGGCTGGGGGAGATGGAGAAGCATGGGGAAGAAGAGAGGACTAGGAAGAGAGAGGACTGGGAAGAGAAGGGGAGTGAAATAGGGCTGGGGGAGAGAGAGGACTGGGGAGAGGGAACGGACTGGGGAGAGGGAGAGAGAGAAGACGAAAGAGAGGGAGAGGACTGGGAAGAGAGAGAGGACTGAGAAGAGCGCGAGAGGACTGGGAAGAGAGGGAGAGGAAAAATTAATTGGGAGAGAGGAGAGAGAGAGATACCGGCCAGGGTCATGGTTCTCGTGGCCAGATCCTAAACCTGCCCTGGACCTGTTTGACAGACAGGAATGAGGGAGGGAGAAGGAGCGAGCGAGGGAGAAGGAGGGGGACAGCTGATGATTGCCACACTCTGACATGGCCTCCCCCACTCCCCTCTTCCCTCGCCCTCTTAATCTCTCCTCCCTTCAATGGCTTACATTCATCCTGTCACTCACTAAGGCCGGTCGGTTGAGTCTGTTAGGGAAATTTGCAGTTGCTACAAACAAATTGAACTTTGATATGTACCCATTGATTCTTGTAGAATACATCTTAGAAATGCCTCATGATTTTAGTAACATTTTTGTGCCCAATGTTTGTAAACAAAGTAAATGTAAAAATAAATAAAAAACACTATAAAGCCTCAAAACATGGACAGAATTAGAATGTTGATATCATGGATGGTCAAGTCCTTGAATCCATAGCCTGTCTATGAATTTGAGAGTGGTCACATTTCTCCAGGCCTCAGCTTTTTTACCAAAACAGTGGTGGGGATGGGCTTTGTTACAGTTTCAACTCCACATTGCCTCTTTAAGATACTACTGTAGCCCATTTATTGAATGGTAATCAGATCCCAGATCTTTTAACTTGACTTTATCAGGAGGTATGAACAGAGAGACAGGAGCGCGAATAGAGAGATAGTTACAGACTGACAATACCTTATTAACCCAGGTAATACGACTAGGAACAAATTCTCATTTACAGCAACGAATAGTTACAGGGGAGAGGAGAGGAGGCAGATGGTTGCTGGGGATGATTAGGTGGCCATGATGGTATGAAGGTCAGATTTGGGAATATAGTCAGGACACCGGGGTTAACACAACTATGATAAGTGCCATGGGATCTTTAGTGACCCACAGAGAGTCAGGACAACCTTTTAAAGTCCCGTCTGAAAGACTGCACCCTACACAGGGTACTGTCCCGTCTGAAAGACTGCACCCTACACAGGGTACTGTCCCATCTGAAAGACTGCACCCTACACAGGGTACTGTCCCGTCTGAAAGACTGCACCCTACACAGGGTACTGTCCCATCTGAAAGACTGCACCCTACACAGGATAACATCCCAAATCGCTGTCCTCAGGCATTGGGATGTTATTATTATTTTTGGGGACCAGAGTGCCTCCTACTGACCCTCCTCATATGACTGACTACTCTAGTTAAATAAAGATTACATTAAAATAAAAAAATAAAACATCTGGTCTCTCATTCAGGTCCATCCAGGACCATCCAGGACCAATTGGGACCAATCAGGACCATCCAGGACCATCCAGGACCATCCAGGACCAATCAGGACCAATCAAGACCATCCAGGACCATCCAGGACCAATCAGGACCATCCAGGACCATCCAGGACCAATCAGGACCATCCAGGACCAATCAGGATCATCCAGGACCATCCAGGACCACTCAGGACCAATCAGGACCATCCAGAACCATCCAGGACCAATCAGGAACACCCAGGAAAAATCAGGACAATCCAGGACCATCCAGGACCAATCAGGACCATCCAGGACCAATCAGGACCATCCAGGACCAATCAGGACCATCCAGGACCATTCCTGCATACCTTCATAGGCAAGACCGCAGTGGGATACAGGGTGATAAGCTGCTGGCTGTTGGTAGAGCAGTAGGTAAAGCAGCCTGCAGTGGGATACAAGGTGATAAGCTGCTGGCTGTTGGTAGAGCAGTAGGTAAAGCAGCCTGCAGTGGGATGCAGGGTGATAAGCTGCTGGCTGTTGGTAGAGCAGTAGGTAAAGCAGCCGGCAGTGGGATACAGGGTGATAAGCTGCTGGCTGTTGGTGGAGCAGATGGTAGAGAATGACACTTGCAATGATAGGATCGTGGGTTAGATTCCCGGGACCACCCAGGACCAATCAGGACCATCCAGGACCAATCAGAACCATCCAGGACCATTCAGGACCAATCAGGACCATCCAGGACCAATCAGAACCATCCAGGACCATCCAGGACCAATCAGGACCACCCAGGACCAATCAGAACCATCCAGGACCATCCAGGACCAATCAGAACCATCCAGGACCAATCAGAACCATCCAGGACCATTCAGGACCATACAGGGTGGTCCCGGGTTAGATTCCCGGGTTAGATTCCCGGGTTAGATTCCCGGGACCACCCATAGGTAAAGCATGTACGCATCCATGACTACCTGTAAATCGCTTTCGGATAAAAGCGTCTCCTAAATGGCTTTTCATTTATAATGGAATAATGTTTAGAGCCTCGTTGAATTTCATAGGTACAGACTGTAGTGGGAGAAGGTCAAATAATGTGATGTTATTTTAATTGAAGTCAATCAGCAATACTTAACATTCCTTTCACTGCAGAGTAAAATACACACATTTTTACAAGGTAGCAGAGTTAGACTTGGCCTTAGTCTTCAGCGAGCACTACTGGGCTCCAGAACTGGGCCTCTCAATGAAACTAGTGTGTAAAAGACAAGTTGAGATCTCCCTCTGCCTCCACTTCAGCCCTCTCCCCTTCAGACAGTTGTTCCTGGTCAAACATCCACCCAGGTTTTTTTGTGTGTGTCCTTAACTTGGGGATGCACTCAGCTTCTTTCTGACACTGTTGTTCTGTTTAATGATTCCCCCGGGGTCAGTCAGTAGAGGACCAGAGGTGGCACACACACACACACACACACACACACACACACACACACACACACACACACACAGCAAGAGAGAGTACACACACACACAGCGTACACACACACACAGAGTACACAGCGAGAGAGAGAGAGAGTACACACACAGAGTACACATTCAAACACTCATAGGCACTCAGGATGTCCTTCTAAATCCGCTAACACACGCACTTTAAAACCATCGACAGCATGCTGGTACATTTTTTTGACAATAGGATTCTCATTCCACTGGAGAATAAAATACCATGTGTTTTTAGGCCTGGACTTTTAATGAACAAATAACTGAAACATTCAGTGACAGTCAAGGGAATTCATATTACACTGACATCTCTCTCTTACACACACACTGTCCTATTCAGAGCCTTCGTAAGGGTGAGCTCTGGTGAATAACGTCTAGTGAACCTAACGATCCCATGAATAACGTCTAGTGAACCTAACGATCCCATGAATAACGTCTAGTGAACCTAACGGTTCTTTAATAACGTCTAGTGAACCTAACGGTTCTATAATAACGTCTAGTGAACCTAACGATCCCATGAATAACGTCTAGTGAACCTAACGGTTCTTTAATAACGTCTAGTGAACCTAACGGTTCTATAATAACGTCTAGTGAACCTAACGATCCCATGAAAAACGTCTAGTGAACCTAACGATCCCATGAAAAACGTCTAGTGAACCTAACAATCCCATGAAAAACGTCTAGTGAACCTAACAATCCCATGAAAAACGTCTAGTGAACCTAACAATCCCATGAAAAACGTCTAGTGAACCTAACGGTTCTTTAATAAAGTCTAGTGAACATAACTAATCATGAATAACGTCTAGTGAACCTAACGAATCATGAATAACGTCTAGTGAACCTAACAATCCCATTAAAATTTACAAAAATTATGGGAAAAATGGGAAATATATTTAAAATAAGACACTTTGCCAAAAACTAGACATCTTAGTCCTCGCGAATAACAGTTGTTTTTTTCAGATGCGTCATGGTTTTATAACTCAAGACATTGGTTTCAGGAGAATCACCAATTTCCTGAAAACTCCACAAGGAAATGTGTTCGCTAGCAAGTGGGAGGGTTTACAGTGGTTGAATTAAAGTTATTCAGAGCGCGCAAGGTAGCCACACCTGCAGAGCACGTTACGCTCAGCGGGTGCTAACGTGCTCAGAGTAGTGCGTACGAAAATGTGTACGTAGGAAAGGCATCATTTCCTGTCTGAACCAGCACCTAGGTGCACAGTGCAGACACACACACACACACACACACACACACACACACACACACACACACACACACACACACAGAGATAGACAGATTAGAAACCTAAACATCAAATGAATCGTGGAGAAGGAGAAGGGTGAGACAGGGTTCCGTCCCGAATTGCATTCTATTCCCTAAATAGTGCACTACTTTTGACCAAAGCCTTCTGTCCTGGTGAAAGGTAATGCACTATATATATATATAAAGGAAAATGGGGCCATTTGGGACTCACACACCAAACTTTCTGGGTGTTTGGACGGTGGCTCCAAAATCCATTCTGATTATCATACTAGATAATGACAGGAAGAGGTTGAATGTCTGAAAGGGGGAATTGAGGGGATATAACTATGGGACACAGTGGTTTGGAAAACATTGGGTTTAAATGGTAAGAGTTAAACTGTGAGGCACAGCACTGCACTGTGTGGATGTATTTAGACTTGTGTCCCAAATGTCACCGTAGCGACCCTGGTCAAAATGCAGTGAGCTACATTTGGGAAAAGGGTGCCATTTTAGACACAAATATAGTGTTGGCTTTAAATCAGCCTGACCCGTTATTGACGAGGTCCACCGTCTTTAAATGTGGGGTTTGTAAAAAAAAAAAAGAACATCTTTAACATCCTGGAAGATAAACATACATACAAACACATGTGGAAGTCTAAAACCCCCCAAAATGGTGTCTCTTATGTTCTTGTCCCAAGATGTTATGTCTGGTTAGCAACACAGACCTGCTGGTCTTTGAGAACACAGACAAGTTATCCTGTTATCTCCGTTTTCATTTTAGACCTAAAATGTGAATACATTTGAATGCTGGTTCTTGACTCAGTCAACAGAAAGCAGTTTCTTGACTCAGTCAACAGAATGCAGTTTCTTGACTCAGTCAACAGAATGCAGTTTCTTGACTCAGTCAACAGAATGCAGTTTCTTGACTCAGTCAACAGAATGCAGTTTCTTGACTCAGTCAACAGAATGCAGTTTCTTGACTCAGTCAACAGAATGCAGTTTCTTGACTCAGTCAACAGAATGCAGTTTCTTGACTCAGTCAACAGAATGCAGTTTCTTGACTCAGTCAACAGAATGCTGGTTCTTGACTCAGTCAACAGAATGCAGTTTCTTGACTCAGTCAACAGAATGCAGTTTCTTGACTCAGTCAACAGAATGCAGTTTCTTGACTCAGTCAACAGAATGCAGTTTCTTGACTCAGTCAACAGAATGCAGTTTCTTGACTCGGTCAACAGAATGCAGTTTCTTGACTCAGTCAACAGAATGCAGTTTCTTGACTCAGTCAACAGAATGCAGTTTCTTGACTCAGTCAACAGAATGCAGTTTCTTGACTCAGTCAACAGAATGCAGTTTCTTGACTCAGTCAACAGAATGCAGTTTCTTGACTCAGTCAACAGAATGCAGTTTCTTGACTCAGTCAACAGAATGCAGTTTCTTGACTCAGTCAACAGAATGCAGTTTCTTGACTCAGTCAACAGAATGCTGGTTCTTGACTCAGTCAACAGAATGCAGTTTCTTGACTCAGTCAACAGAATGCAGTTTCTTGACTCAGTCAACAGAATGCAGTTTCTTGACTCAGTCAACAGAATGCAGTTTCTTGACTCAGTCAACAGAATGCAGTTTCTTGACTCGGTCAACAGAATGCAGTTTCTTGACTCAGTCAACAGAATGCAGTTTCTTGACTCAGTCAACAGAATGCAGTTTCTTGACTCAGTCAACAGAATGCAGGTTCTTGACTCAGTCAACAGAATGCAGTTTCTTGACTCAGTCAACAGAATGCAGTTTCTTGACTCAGTCAACAGAATGCTGGTTCTTGACTCAGTCAACAGAATGCTGGTTCTTGACTCAGTCAACAGAATGCAGTTTCTTGACTCAGTCAACAGAATGCAGTTTCTTGACTCAGTCAACAGAAAGCAGTTTCTTGACTCAGTCAACAGAATGCTGGTTCTTGACTCAGTCAACAGAATGCAGTTTCTTGACTCGGTCAACAGAATGCTGGTTCTTGACTCAGTCAACAGAATTTAGTTTCTTGACTCAGTCAACAGAAAGCAGTTTCTTGACTCAGTCAACAGAATGCAGTTTCTTGACTCAGTCAACAGAAAGCAGTTTCTTGACTCAGTCAACAGAATGCTGGTTCTTGACTCAGTCAACAGAATGCAGTTTCTTGACTCGGTCAACAGAATGCTGGTTCTTGACTCAGTCAACAGAAAGCAGTTTCTTGACTCAGTCAACAGAGAGCAGTTTCTTGACTCAATCAACAGAATGCAGTTTCTTGACTCGGTCAACAGAATGCAGTTTCTTGACTCGGTGAACAGAAAGCAGTTTCTTGACTCGGTCAACAGAATGCAGTTTCTTGACTCGGTCAACAGAATGCAGTTTCTAGACTCAGTCAACAGAATGCAGGTTCTTGACTCAGTCAACAGAAAGCAGTTTCTTGACTCGGTGAACAGAAAGCAGTTTCTTGACTCAGTCAACAGAATGCAGTTTCTTGACTCGGTCAACAGAATGCAGTTTCTTGACTCGGTCAACAGAATGCAGTTTCTTGACTCGGTCAACAGAATGCTGGTTCTTGACTCAGTCAACAGAATGCAGTTTCTTGACTCGGTCAACAGAATGCTGGTTCTTGACTCAGTCAACAGAAAGCAGTTTCTTGACTCAGTCAACAGAAAGCAGTTTCTTGACTCAGTCAACAGAATGCAGTTTCTTGACTCGGTCAACAGAATGCAGTTTCTTGACTCGGTGAACAGAAAGCAGTTTCTTGACTCGGTCAACAGAATGCAGTTTCTTGACTCGGTCAACAGAATGCAGTTTCTAGACTCAGTCAACAGAATGCAGGTTCTTGACTCAGTCAACAGAAAGCAGTTTCTTGACTCGGTGAACAGAAAGCAGTTTCTTGACTCAGTCAACAGAATGCAGTTTCTTGACTCGGTCAACAGAATGCAGTTTCTTGACTCGGTCAACAGAATGCAGTTTCTTGACTCGGTCAACAGAATGCAGGTTCTTGACTCGGTCAACAGAATGCAGTTTCTTGACTCGGTCAACAGAATGCAGTTTCTTGACTCAGTCAACAGAATGCAGTTTCTTGACTCGGTCAACAGAATGCAGTTTCTTGACTCGGTCAACAGAATGCAGTTTCTTGACTCGGTCAACAGAATGCAGTTTCTTGACTCAGTCAACAGAAGGCAGTTTCTTGACTCGGTCAACAGAATGCTGGTTCTTGACTCGGTCAACTGAATGCTGGTTCTTGACTCGGTCAACAGAATGCTGGTTCTTGACTCGGTCAACAGAATGCAGTTTCTTGACTCGGTCAACAGAATGCAGTTTCTTGACTCGGTCAACAGAATGCAGTTTCTAGACTCAGTCAACAGAATGCAGGTTCTTGACTCAGTCAACAGAAAGCAGTTTCTTGACTCGGTGAACAGAAAGCAGTTTCTTGACTCAGTCAACAGAATGCAGTTTCTTGACTCGGTCAACAGAATGCAGTTTCTTGACTCGGTCAACAGAATGCAGTTTCTTGACTCGGTCAACAGAATGCAGGTTCTTGACTCGGTCAACAGAATGCAGTTTCTTGACTCGGTCAACAGAATGCAGTTTCTTGACTCAGTCAACAGAATGCAGTTTCTTGACTCGGTCAACAGAATGCAGTTTCTTGACTCGGTCAACAGAATGCAGTTTCTTGACTCGGTCAACAGAATGCAGTTTCTTGACTCAGTCAACAGAAGGCAGTTTCTTGACTCGGTCAACAGAATGCTGGTTCTTGACTCGGTCAACTGAATGCTGGTTCTTGACTCGGTCAACAGAATGCTGGTTCTTGACTCGGTCAACAGAATGCAGTTTCTTGACTCGGTCAACAGAATGCAGTTTCTTGACTCAGTCAACAGAATGCAGTTTCTTGACTCGGTCAACAGAATGCAGTTTCTTGACTCAGTCAACAGAATGCAGTTTCTTGACTCGGTCAACAGAATGCAGTTTCTTGACTCAGTCAACAGAATGCAGTTTCTTGACTCAGTCAACAGAATGCAGTTTCTTGACTCAGTCAACAGAATGCAGGTTCTTGACTCAGTCAACAGAATGCAGTTTCTTGACTCAGTCAACAGAATGCAGTTTCTTGACTCAGTCAACAGAATGCAGTTTCTTGACTCGGTCAACAGAATGCAGTTTCTTGACTCAGTCAACAGAATGCAGTTTCTTGACTCAGTCAACAGAATGCAGTTTCTTGACTCGGTCAACAGAATGCAGTTTCTTGACTCAGTCAACAGAATGCTGGTTCTTGACTCAGTCAACAGAATGCAGTTTCTTGACTCGGTCAACAGAATGCTGGTTCTTGACTCAGTCAACAGAAAGCAGTTTCTTGACTCAGTCAACAGAGAGCAGTTTCTTGACTCAGTCAACAGAATGCAGTTTCTTGACTCGGTCAACAGAATGCAGTCTCTTGACTCGGTGAACAGAAAGCAGTTTCTTGACTCGGTCAACAGAATGCAGTTTCTTGACTCGGTCAACAGAATGCAGTTTCTAGACTCAGTCAACAGAATGCAGGTTCTTGACTCAGTCAACAGAAAGCAGTTTCTTGACTCGGTGAACAGAAAGCAGTTTCTTGACTCAGTCAACAGAATGCAGTTTCTTGACTCGGTCAACAGAATGCAGTTTCTTGACTCGGTCAACAGAATGCAGTTTCTTGACTCGGTCAACAGAATGCTGGTTCTTGACTCAGTCAACAGAATGCAGTTTCTTGACTCGGTCAACAGAATGCTGGTTCTTGACTCAGTCAACAGAAAGCAGTTTCTTGACTCAGTCAACAGAAAGCAGTTTCTTGACTCAGTCAACAGAATGCAGTTTCTTGACTCGGTCAACAGAATGCAGTTTCTTGACTCGGTGAACAGAAAGCAGTTTCTTGACTCGGTCAACAGAATGCAGTTTCTTGACTCGGTCAACAGAATGCAGTTTCTAGACTCAGTCAACAGAATGCAGGTTCTTGACTCAGTCAACAGAATGCAGTTTCTTGACTCGGTCAACAGAATGCAGTTTCTTGACTCGGTCAACAGAATGCAGTTTCTTGACTCGGTCAACAGAATGCAGGTTCTTGACTCAGTCAACAGAATGCAGTTTCTTGACTCGGTCAACAGAATGCAGTTTCTTGACTCAGTCAACAGAATGCAGTTTCTTGACTCGGTCAACAGAATGCAGTTTCTTGACTCGGTCAACAGAATGCAGTTTCTTGACTCGGTCAACAGAATGCAGTTTCTTGACTCAGTCAACAGAAGGCAGTTTCTTGACTCGGTCAACAGAATGCTGGTTCTTGACTCGGTCAACTGAATGCTGGTTCTTGACTCGGTCAACAGAATGCTGGTTCTTGACTCGGTCAACAGAATGCAGTTTCTTGACTCGGTCAACAGAATGCAGTTTCTTGACTCAGTCAACAGAATGCAGTTTCTTGACTCGGTCAACAGAATGCAGTTTCTTGACTCAGTCAACAGAATGCAGTTTCTTGACTCAGTCAACAGAATGCAGTTTCTTGACTCGGTCAACAGAATGCAGTTTCTTGACTCGGTCAACAGAATGCAGTTTCTTGACTCGGTCAACAGAATGCAGTTTCTTGACTCAGTCAACAGAAGGCAGTTTCTTGACTCGGTCAACAGAATGCTGGTTCTTGACTCGGTCAACTGAATGCTGGTTCTTGACTCGGTCAACAGAATGCTGGTTCTTGACTAGGTCAACAGAATGCAGTTTCTTGACTCGGTCAACAGAATGCAGTTTCTTGACTCAGTCAACAGAATGCAGTTTCTTGACTCAGTCAACAGAATGCAGTTTCTTGACTCAGTCAACAGAATGCAGTTTCTTGACTCAGTCAACAGAATGCAGGTTCTTGACTCAGTCAACAGAATGCAGTTTCTTGACTCAGTCAACAGAATGCAGTTTCTTGACTCAGTCAACAGAATGCAGTTTCTTGACTCGGTCAACAGAATGCAGTTTCTTGACTCAGTCAACAGAATGCAGTTTCTTGACTCAGTCAACAGACTGCAGTTTCTTGACTCAGTCAACAGAATGCAGGTTCTTGACTCAGTCAACAGAATGCAGTTTCTTGACTCAGTCAACAGAATGCAGTTTCTTGACTCAGTCAACAGAATGCAGTTTCTTGACTCGGTCAACAGAATGCAGTTTCTTGACTCAGTCAACAGAATGCAGTTTCT
Source organism: Oncorhynchus mykiss (assembly GCF_013265735.2). NCBI lineage: Eukaryota > Metazoa > Chordata > Actinopteri > Salmoniformes > Salmonidae > Oncorhynchus > Oncorhynchus mykiss. The sequence goes on from NC_048575.1 coordinate 5,708,820, forward strand.
TGACTCAGTCAACAGAATGCAGTTTCTTGACTCGGTCAACAGAATGCAGTTTCTTGACTCAGTCAACAGAATGCTGGTTCTTGACTCAGTCAACAGAATGCAGTTTCTTGACTCAGTCAACAGAAAGCAGTTTCTTGACTCAGTCAACAGAATGCAGTTTCTTGACTCAGTCAACAGAATGCAGTTTCTTGACTCAGTCAACAGAATGCAGTTTCTTGACTCGGTCAACAGAATGCAGTTTCTTGACTCAGTCAACAGAATGCAGTTTCTTGACTCAGTCAACAGAATGCAGTTTCTTGACTCAGTCAACAGAATGCAGGTTCTTGACTCAGTCAACAGAATGCAGTTTCTTGACTCAGTCAACAGAATGCAGTTTCTTGACTCAGTCAACAGAATGCAGTTTCTTGACGCGGTCAACAGAATGCAGTTTCTTGACTCAGTCAACAGAATGCAGTTTCTTGACTCAGTCAACAGAATGCAGTTTCTTGACTCGGTCAACAGAATGCAGTTTCTTGACTCAGTCAACAGAATGCTGGTTCTTGACTCAGTCAACAGAATGCAGTTTCTTGACTCAGTCAACAGAAAGCAGTTTCTTGACTCAGTCAACAGAATGCAGTTTCTTGACTCAGTCAACAGAATGCAGTTTCTTGACTCAGTCAACAGAAAGCAGTTTCTTGACTCAGTCAACAGAATGCAGTTTCTTGACTCGGTCAACAGAATGCTGGTTCTTGACTCAGTCAACAGAATGCAGTTTCTTGACTCAGTCAACAGAATGCAGTTTCTTGACTCGGTCAACAGAATGCTGGTTCTTGACTCAGTCAACAGAAAGCAGTTTCTTGACTCAGTCAACAGAAAGCAGTTTCTTGACTCAGTCAACAGAATGCAGTTTCTTGACTCGGTCAACAGAATGCAGTTTCTTGACTCGGTGAACAGAAAGCAGTTTCTTGACTCGGTCAACAGAATGCAGTTTCTTGACTCGGTCAACAGAATGCAGGTTCTTGACTCAGTCAACAGAAAGCAGTTTCTTGACTCGGTGAACAGAAAGCAGTTTCTTGACTCAGTCAACAGAATGCAGTTTCTTGACTCGGTCAACAGAATGCAGTTTCTTGACTCGGTCAACAGAATGCAGTTTCTTGACTCGGTCAACAGAATGCTGGTTCTTGACTCAGTCAACAGAATGCAGTTTCTTGACTCGGTCAACAGAATGCTGGTTCTTGACTCAGTCAACAGAAAGCAGTTTCTTGACTCAGTCAACAGAAAGCAGTTTCTTGACTCAGTCAACAGAATGCAGTTTCTTGACTCGGTCAACAGAATGCAGTTTCTTGACTCGGTGAACAGAAAGCAGTTTCTTGACTCGGTCAACAGAATGCAGTTTCTTGACTCGGTCAACAGAATGCAGTTTCTAGACTCAGTCAACAGAATGCAGGTTCTTGACTCAGTCAACAGAATGCAGTTTCTTGACTCGGTCAACAGAATGCAGTTTCTTGACTCGGTCAACAGAATGCAGTTTCTTGACTCGGTCAACAGAATGCAGGTTCTTGACTCAGTCAACAGAATGCAGTTTCTTGACTCGGTCAACAGAATGCAGTTTCTTGACTCAGTCAACAGAATGCAGTTTCTTGACTCGGTCAACAGAATGCAGTTTCTTGACTCGGTCAACAGAATGCAGTTTCTTGACTCGGTCAACAGAATGCAGTTTCTTGACTCAGTCAACAGAAGGCAGTTTCTTGACTCGGTCAACAGAATGCTGGTTCTTGACTCGGTCAACTGAATGCTGGTTCTTGACTCGGTCAACAGAATGCAGTTTCTTGACTCAGTCAACAGAATGCAGTTTCTTGACTCAGTCAACAGAATGCAGTTTCTTGACTCAGTCAACAGAATGCAGTTTCTTGACTCAGTCAACAGAATGCAGGTTCTTGACTCAGTCAACAGAATGCAGTTTCTTGACTCAGTCAACAGAATGCAGTTTCTTGACTCAGTCAACAGAATGCAGTTTCTTGACTCGGTCAACAGAATGCAGTTTCTTGACTCAGTCAACAGAATGCAGTTTCTTGACTCAGTCAACAGACTGCAGTTTCTTGACTCAGTCAACAGAATGCAGGTTCTTGACTCAGTCAACAGAATGCAGTTTCTTGACTCAGTCAACAGAATGCAGTTTCTTGACTCGGTCAACAGAATGCAGTTTCTTGACTCAGTCAACAGAATGCAGTTTCTTGACTCAGTCAACAGACTGCAGTTTCTTGACTCAGTCAACAGAATGCAGGTTCTTGACTCAGTCAACAGAATGCAGTTTCTTGACTCAGTCAACAGAATGCAGTTTCTTGACTCAGTCAACAGAATGCAGTTTCTTGACTCGGTCAACAGAATGCAGTTTCTTGACTCAGTCAACAGAATGCAGTTTCTTGACTCAGTCAACAGAATGCAGTTTCTTGACTCGGTCAACAGAATGCAGTTTCTTGACTCAGTCAACAGAATGCTGGTTCTTGACTCAGTCAACAGAATGCAGTTTCTTGACTCAGTCAACAGAAAGCAGTTTCTTGACTCAGTCAACAGAATGCAGTTTCTTGACTCAGTCAACAGAATGCAGTTTCTTGACTCAGTCAACAGAATGCAGTTTCTTGACTCGGTCAACAGAATGCAGTTTCTTGACTCAGTCAACAGAATGCAGTTTCTTGACTCAGTCAACAGAATGCAGTTTCTTGACTCAGTCAACAGAATGCAGGTTCTTGACTCAGTCAACAGAATGCAGTTTCTTGACTCAGTCAACAGAATGCAGTTTCTTGACTCAGTCAACAGAATGCAGTTTCTTGACGCGGTCAACAGAATGCAGTTTCTTGACTCAGTCAACAGAATGCAGTTTCTTGACTCAGTCAACAGAATGCAGTTTCTTGACTCGGTCAACAGAATGCAGTTTCTTGACTCAGTCAACAGAATGCTGGTTCTTGACTCAGTCAACAGAATGCAGTTTCTTGACTCAGTCAACAGAAAGCAGTTTCTTGACTCAGTCAACAGAATGCAGTTTCTTGACTCAGTCAACAGAATGCAGTTTCTTGACTCAGTCAACAGAAAGCAGTTTCTTGACTCAGTCAACAGAATGCAGTTTCTTGACTCGGTCAACAGAATGCTGGTTCTTGACTCAGTCAACAGAATGCAGTTTCTTGACTCAGTCAACAGAATGCAGTTTCTTGACTCGGTCAACAGAATGCTGGTTCTTGACTCAGTCAACAGAAAGCAGTTTCTTGACTCAGTCAACAGAAAGCAGTTTCTTGACTCAGTCAACAGAATGCAGTTTCTTGACTCGGTCAACAGAATGCAGTTTCTTGACTCGGTGAACAGAAAGCAGTTTCTTGACTCGGTCAACAGAATGCAGTTTCTTGACTCGGTCAACAGAATGCAGTTTCTAGACTCAGTCAACAGAATGCAGGTTCTTGACTCAGTCAACAGAAAGCAGTTTCTTGACTCGGTGAACAGAAAGCAGTTTCTTGACTCAGTCAACAGAATGCAGTTTCTTGACTCGGTCAACAGAATGCAGTTTCTTGACTCGGTCAACAGAATGCAGTTTCTTGACTCGGTCAACAGAATGCTGGTTCTTGACTCAGTCAACAGAATGCAGTTTCTTGACTCGGTCAACAGAATGCTGGTTCTTGACTCAGTCAACAGAAAGCAGTTTCTTGACTCAGTCAACAGAAAGCAGTTTCTTGACTCAGTCAACAGAATGCAGTTTCTTGACTCGGTCAACAGAATGCAGTTTCTTGACTCGGTGAACAGAAAGCAGTTTCTTGACTCGGTCAACAGAATGCAGTTTCTTGACTCGGTCAACAGAATGCAGTTTCTAGACTCAGTCAACAGAATGCAGGTTCTTGACTCAGTCAACAGAAAGCAGTTTCTTGACTCGGTGAACAGAAAGCAGTTTCTTGACTCAGTCAACAGAATGCAGTTTCTTGACTCAGTCAACAGAATGCAGTTTCTTGACTCGGTCAACAGAATGCAGTTTCTTGACTCGGTCAACAGAATGCAGGTTCTTGACTCAGTCAACAGAATGCAGTTTCTTGACTCGGTCAACAGAATGCAGTTTCTTGACTCAGTCAACAGAATGCAGTTTCTTGACTCGGTCAACAGAATGCAGTTTCTTGACTCGGTCAACAGAATGCAGTTTCTTGACTCGGTCAACAGAATGCAGTTTCTTGACTCAGTCAACAGAAGGCAGTTTCTTGACTCGGTCAACAGAATGCTGGTTCTTGACTCGGTCAACTGAATGCTGGTTCTTGACTCGGTCAACAGAATGCTGGTTCTTGACTCGGTCAACAGAATGCAGTTTCTTGACTCGGTCAACAGAATGCAGTTTCTTGACTCAGTCAACAGAATGCAGTTTCTTGACTCGGTCAACAGAATGCAGTTTCTTGACTCAGTCAACAGAATGCAGTTTCTTGACTCAGTCAACAGAATGCAGTTTCTTGACTCGGTCAACAGAATGCAGTTTCTTGACTCGGTCAACAGAATGCAGTTTCTTGACTCGGTCAACAGAAGGCAGTTTCTTGACTCGGTCAACAGAATGCTGGTTCTTGACTCGGTCAACTGAATGCTGGTTCTTGACTCGGTCAACAGAATGCTGGTTCTTGACTCGGTCAACAGAATGCAGTTTCTTGACTCGGTCAACAGAATGCAGTTTCTTGACTCAGTCAACAGAATGCAGTTTCTTGACTCAGTCAACAGAATGCAGTTTCTTGACTCAGTCAACAGAATGCAGTTTCTTGACTCAGTCAACAGAATGCAGGTTCTTGACTCAGTCAACAGAATGCAGTTTCTTGACTCAGTCAACAGAATGCAGTTTCTTGACTCAGTCAACAGAATGCAGTTTCTTGACTCGGTCAACAGAATGCAGTTTCTTGACTCAGTCAACAGAATGCAGTTTCTTGACTCAGTCAACAGAATGCAGTTTCTTGACTCAGTCAACAGAATGCAGGTTCTTGACTCAGTCAACAGAATGCAGTTTCTTGACTCAGTCAACAGAATGCAGTTTCTTGACTCGGTCAACAGAATGCAGTTTCTTGACTCAGTCAACAGAATGCAGTTTCTTGACTCGGTCAACAGAATGCAGTTTCTTGACTCGGTCAACAGAATGCAGTTTCTTGACTCGGTCAACAGAATGCAGTTTCTTGACTCGGTCAACAGAATGCAGTTTCTTGACTCGGTCAACAGAATGCAGTTTCTTGACTCAGTCAACAGAATGCAGTTTCTTGACTCAGTCAACAGAATGCAGTTTCTTGACTCGGTCAACAGAATGCAGTTTCTTGACTCAGTCAACAGAATGCAGTTTCTTGACTCAGTCAACAGAATGCAGTTTCTTGACTCAGTCAACAGAATGCAGGTTCTTGACTCAGTCAACAGAATGCAGTTTCTTGACTCGGTCAACAGAATGCAGTTTCTTGACTCAGTCAACAGAATGCAGGTTCTTGACTCGGTCAACAAAGAGAAGGATGACGTGCATGGTTTAGTTTGGCTAAGCTAATTATGGCTAAAATGGCAGATTTGATTTGTTAGTTAGGCTGCTGCCTCCTGCTCAGTTCAAAGCTTCATCTGTCTTCCAATTCCATGTCTTCAAATGGAGAGTTTACTTGGAAATACTGTATATAAATCATATTTCCTTTGTGTGGTCATCTCCTCATCTCTGCCCTTACAGCCACAAAAGAGGGCATGGTGGTGTGTGTGTGTGTGTGTCTGGTTCGTCCTTCAGATCGACGACATGCTGCAGCTGCTTCCATGTTTGTTCTCTGTTACTTGATACAGGTATCAATTAGACCGGGGATACAGAGGAAATGTGTTCACACAGTGTACAATCAAACAGCACAGTTCCAATTTCAAATTAAAAACGATTTCAATATTTAGTGTACAGATTACAGGAGAGGGTTGGACTCTTGAGTCAAATGATTCACAAATGATTCTCAGAAAATGCATCCCAAAATGTCACTCTAGGCCCTATATAGTAGCCCTTGGCTCTGGTCAAAAGTAGTGCACTCTATTGGAAATAGGTTGCCATTTGGGACACGACCTCTGCATTTCAAACACAGATGGGATGTTATGCTGGGATGGTTTGTAACTATGTAAATATAAAACAATAGATTTTTAAGTGAGATGTAAGGATTGGTCTGAAAATGCACGAGCACCACAATGTCTCCGCCACCCATGGTTTTCCAGCACACAGCTTTGACTTACTACAGTAGTTATGCTGATCTAATGTAACGTTTTGCTTATATATGTACAATACCATCAGGCTTGACTGAGTGAGACATTTTGTCTTGTTGTTAATGTGGTAACTGCCTGCATTTCCTTAAACCCTTTATTTTAACCATATCTTTCATTGAAACATTTATATTTTTCATAACATCTTTTTTTTTGGTCAGTTAGTATCCAACATGAGAGGAGGTGGTGTGTTCGACAGTCACTCGTCTAGATCTATTGAGCCTGCTAGTCTCCAGTCTGTCCAGAGCCACTAGAGCCGCCAGTCTGCAAGGAGCCGCCAGTCTGCAAAGAGCCGTCAGAGCCGCCAGTCTGCAAGGAGCCGCCAGAGCCGCCAGTCTGCAAGGAGCCGCCAGAGCCGCCAGTCTGCAAGGAGCCGCCAGAGCTGCCAGTCTGCAAGGAGCCGCCAGAGCCTCCAGTCTGCAAGGAGCTGCCAGAGCCGCCAGTCTGCAAGGAGCCGCCAGAGCCGCCAGTCTGCAAGGATCCGCCATTCAGCCAGGATCCGCCAGAGCCACCATTCAGCCAGGATCCGCCAGAGCCGCCATTCAACCAGGATCCGCCAGAGCCGCCATTCAGCCAGGATCTGCCAGAGCCGTCAGTCAGCCAGGAGCTGCCAGAGCCGTCAGTCAGCCAGGAGCTGCCAGAGCCGTCAGTCAGCCAGGAGCTGCCAGAGCCGTCAACCAGCCTGAGCTACCCCTCAGTCCTGAGCTACCCCTCAGTCCTGAACTACCCCTCAGTCCTGAACTACCCTTCAGTCCTGAACTACCTCAGTCCCGAGCTGCCCCTCAGTCCGGAGCTGCCCCTCAGTCCAGTGGGGCCCTTTGTTAGGGTTCCTAGGCCAAGGTCGGCGGTGAGGGTCGCCACTGTAAGGATACTAAGGAGGTGGACTAAAACAATGATGGAGTGGGGTCCACGCTCAGCGCCAGAGCCGCCACCGCGGACAGATGCCCACCCAGACCCTCCCCTATAGGTTTAGGTTGTGCGGTCGGTGTCCGCACCTTGGGGGGGGGGGGGGGGGGGGGGGGGGGGGGTATTGTCACGTTCTGACCATAGTTCTTGTGTGTTTTCCTTATTTTAGTGTTGATCAGGACGTGAGCTGGGTGGGCATTCTATGTTGTGTGTCTAGTTTGTCTATTTCTATGTTTGGCCTGATATGGTTCTCAATCAGAGGCAGGTGTTAGTCATTGTCTCTGATTGGGAACCATATTTAGGTAGCCTGTTTTGTGTTGGGTTTTGTGGGTGGTTGTTTCCTGTCTTTGTGTTTTCTGCACCAGTTAGGACTGTTTCGTTTATTGTTTTGTATTCTGTTCATGTTTAGTTTTCTTATTAAAAAACATGACTCTAACCTCGCTGCGTTTTGGTCCGCCTCTCCTACCCAGAAAGAATCCCATTACACTTGGTCAGGTCGCAGTTGTAAATGAGAACTTGTCTCAGCTAGCCTACCTGGTTAAATAAAGGTGAAATAAATAAAAAATAAAAATAGCACAGCTGAAAACTGTCTTACTGTTTAAATAAGCAATACAACTGACCTTGTTAAGACTAGTTGAGACTAGTTGAGTATCTGATTACAGGCTCAAAATGGCCATAAACAAAGACCTTTCTTCTGAAACTCGTCAGTCTTTTCTTGTTCTGAGAAATGAAGGCTGTTCCACGTGAGAAATTGCCAAGAAACTGAATATCTCGTACAACGCAGTGTACTACTCCCTTCACAGAACAGTGCAAACTGTCTCTAACCAGAATAGAAAGAGGACTGTGAGGCCGTGGTGCACAACCAAGCAAGGACAAGTACATTAAAATGTCTAGTTTGAGAAATAAACGCCTCAAAATTCCTCAACTGGCAGCTTCATTAAATAGTCCCCACAAAACAACAGCCTGAACATCAACAGTGAAGAGGCTGGCCAGTCATTAGACAAGTGCAAATCCCTTTTAAGAATACATATTTACAAATCTGACATTGGATAGGTGCTCTAAATCCTTAAACCACAAATGTTCTTGGTGATGTTGTACACAGCTGTCCAACTTCAGTAAAAGAACACACATTCCCACATGTATAAATGTCAGTATATGAAAACAGATGGGAGAACTCACAGATCTGGAACAGAACATATATAAGTGCTGCTGACCGTGTGTGATGTACTGTGTGCATAGGAATAAGTGCAATTCGTTTGTCAGCTCCACATGGTCCAGTTTTGACAAATTTCTTTGTTTCTCAAATTAGCAAAAAAGTGGCGCCTGACAGGGACAATCATTTACAAACTGTGCAACTTAAAATCGCTTGCATTTGTACCGTAGCGATGGCGGATGAGGGCAACTGTCTTCCTTGAGAGTTTGAGAGCTTGCTCTCAACTGTTCTCTCCATAGTAGCAAGACGTGAGGACTAGTACTAGCGCATTTCACACAGCCTGTTCCTTTCAAGAGGCACTTTCAAGAGACACCTAATACATGACAATAAGCTGTGTGTACCAGTGTGTGTGTCAGGAAAGGGAGGAGAGGAGTCAAAAAACTATACATGAAAGAGAATGGTCAAATATCCCCTCGGGTAGGTGAACCTGGGACATTCAAGTCCCATGGCGGTGAAGCTAACAAAACCCTGTCATGGATACGTCAACTTGACACTATTTAAATGGACAGTCTGGCGATGACAGCATATGTTTCTTACAAAATGTTTCAGTACCGATTGAACGTTGATTTCTCTTGCTCTGTTAACCAAAAAAAACGTGTCAAAGAGTTGTGTGGAAAACAGTTTAATTTGATCAAGTGTATTAAGCTAACCAAGTTTTACCAGCATGTCACATGTGCAACCAAAAGAATAAAATCCTAGACCACCTTTACTCAACACACAATCTTTGTTGTTGTTTGTGTCGCAGTGCTTTGCTTTATCCTGTCCAGGTCGTAGTTGTAAATGAGAACTTGTTCTCAACTGGCCTACCTGGCAATAAATAGGCCATGGTGGCGAAGTAATTACAATAAAGTAAATACGATATAGCAATTAAACACTGAAATAGTAGGGTGTGCAGAAGATGAATGTGCAAGTAGAGATACTGGTGTGCAAAGGAGCAAGATAAATAAATAAATACAGTATGGGGATGAGGTAGATTGGATGGGCTATTTACAGATGGGCTGTACATAGCAGTGATCTGTGAGCTGCTCTGACAGCTGGTGCTTAAAGCTAGTGAGGGAGATATAAGTCTCCAGCTTCAGAGATTTTTGCAGTTCATTCCAGTCATTGGCAGCAGAGAACTGGAAGGAGAGGCGGCCAAAGGAAGAATTGTCTTTGGGGGTGACCAGTGAGATATACCTGCTGGAACGCGTGCTACAGGTGGGTGCTGCTATGGTGACCAGCGAGCTGAGATAAGGGGGGACTTTACCTAGCAGGGTCTTGTAGATGACCTGGAGCCAGTGGGTTTGGCGACGAGTATGAAGCGAGGGCCAGCCAACGAGAGCATACAGGTCGCAGTGGTGGGTAGTATATGGGGCTTTGGTGACAAAACGGATGGCACTATGATAGACTGCATCCAATTTGTTGAGTAGAGTATTGGAGGCTATTTTGTAAAGGACATCGCCAAAGTCAAGGATCGGTTGGATGGTCAATTTTATAAGGGTATGTTTGGCAGCATGAGTGAAGGATGCTTTGTTGCGAAATAGGAAGCCAATTCTATATTTAATTTTGGATTGGTGATGTTTAATGTGAGTCTGGATGGAGAGTTTACAGTCTAGCCAGACAACTAGGTATTTGTAGTTGTCCACATATTCTAAGTCAGAACCGTCCAGAGTAGTGATGCTGGACGGGCGGGCAGGTGCGGGCAGCAAACGGTTGAAGAGCATGCATTTAGTTTTACTAAATTAGCGACACAGTGAAATATAAGTGAAATAATCTGTCGGTAAACAATCGTTGGAAAAATGACTTGTGTCATGCACAAATTAGATCTCCTACCCGACTTGCCAAAACTATAGTTTGTTAACAAGAAATGTGTAGAGTGGTTGAAAAGCGAGTTTTAATGACTCCAACCTAAGTGTCTGTCATCTTCTGACTTCAACTCTATAGATTGTATCTTTTTGACTATCGCAATATTATTTTGGCATTAGTTGGCTGTACCTGCACCAAAACTACAGTGTTCTTTCTTCTTCTTCCTCATAGCTTGTTCTTCATCTTCTTCTTCATCTTCTTTTTTTAAATTGGGAGCCAATTTGATTTTACCACTTTTAATTACATGACTGATCAAAACTAATGTTGGCATGACTCTCTCTTGTCCCTCTGCAGCAGACATATGGTTAGCAATGTGTTTGGAACGTCGAATCACACACAACAACAACAAAAATCACAGTATCCAATAGCAACACATACAGAATGTTGAGAATAGCAACACATACAGAATGTTTAGAATAGCAACACATACAGAATGGTGAGAATAGCAACACATACAGAATGATGAGAATAGCAACACATACAGAATGATGAGAATAGCAACACATACAGAATGTTGAGAATAGCAACACATACAGAATGTTGAGAATAGCAACACATACAGAATGTTTAGAATAGCAACACATACAGAATGTTGAGAATAGCAACACATACAGAATGTTGAGAATAGCAACACATACAGAATGTTGAGAATAGCAACACATACAGAATGTTGAGAATAGCAACACATACAGAATGTTGAGAATAGCAACACATACAGAATGGTGAGAATAACAACACATACAGAATGGTGAGAATAGCAACACATACAGAATGTTTAGAATAGCAACACATACAGAATGTTGAGAATAGCAACACATACAGAATGGTGAGAATAACAACACATACAGAATGGTGAGAATAGCAACACATACCGAATGGTGAGAATAGCAACACATACAGAATGGTGAGAATAGCAACACATACAGAATGATGAGAATAGCAACACATACAGAATGTTGAGAATAGCAACACATACAGAATGTTGAGAATAGCAACACATACAGAATGTTTAGAATAGCAACACATACAGAATGGTGAGAATAACAACACATACAGAATGTTGAGAACAGCAACACATACAGAATGTTGAGAATAGCAACACATACAGAATGTTGAGAATAACAACACATACAGAATGTTGAGAATAGCAACACATACAGAATGGTGAGAATAACAACACATACAGAATGGTGAGAATAGCAACACATACAGAATGTTTAGAATAGCAACACATACAGAATGTTGAGAATAGCAACACATACAGAATGGTGAGAATAACAACACATACAGAATGATGAGAATAGCAACACATACAGAATGTTGAGAATAGCAACATATACAGAATGTTGAGAATAGCAACACATACAGAATGGTGAGAATAACAACACATACAGAATGGTGAGAATAGCAACACATACAGAATGGTGAGAATAGCAACACATACAGAATGGTGAGAATAGCAACACATACAGAATGGTGAGAATAGCAACACATAGCAACACATACAGAATGGTGAGAATAACAACACATACAGAATGATGAGAATAGCAACACATACAGAATGATGAGAATAGCAACACATACAGAATGATGAGAATAGCAACACATACAGAATGTTGAGAATAGCAACACATACAGAATGATGAGAATAGCAACACATACAGAATGATGAGAATAGCAACACATACAGAATGATGAGAATAGCAACACATACAGAATGGTGAGAATAGCAACACATACAGAATGGTGAGAATAGCAACACATACAGAATGGTGAGAATAGCAACACATAGCAACACATACAGAATGGTGAGAATAACAACACATACAGAATGGTGAGAATAGCAACACATACAGAATGGTGAGAATAGCAACACATAGCAACACATACAGAATGGTGAGAATAGCAACACATACAGAATGTTGAGAATAGCAACACATACAGAATGTTGAGAATAGCAACACATACAGAATGGTGAGAATAGCAACACATACAGAATGTTGAGAATAGCAACATATACAGAATGTTGAGAATAGCAACACATACAGAATGGTGAGAATAACAACACATACAGAATGGTGAGAATAGCAACACATACAGAATGGTGAGAATAGCAACACATACAGAATGTTGAGAATAGCAACACATACAGAATGTTGAGAATAGCAACACATACAGAATGTTGAGAATAGCAACACATACAGAATGGTGAGAATAACAACACATACAGAATGGTGAGAATAGCAACACATACAGAACGGTGAGAACAGCAACACATATCATATCAACACCTAAGTATTGTGATAATATCGTGGGGTTCCTGGTGAAATTCCCAGCCCTGCTAACAGGACCTAAAAAGACCATGATTTGGGGGGGATGTAAATGTAATCCATAGAATAGTCCTTTTAGAACTAGTAGAGATCCCACTCAGGACGTTGATATGCCCGAGGAGTATATTACGTCCAACAATATATAGAAACATTTACCAAATCAAGACCGTTATATTTTCAATATATTCATAAATCAATATATATATATATATATATATATATATATATATATATATATATATATATATATATATACACCTACAGCTGAAACATGATGGAGTCTTAAAGGAGACCTGTAACACCTACAGCTGAAACATGATGGAGTCTTAAAGGAGGCCTGTAAACACCTACAGCTGAAACATGATGGAGTCTTAAAGGAGGCCTGTAACACCTACAGCTGAAACATGATGGAGTCTTAAAGGAGGCCTGTAAACACCTACAGCTGAAACATGATGGAGTCTTAAAGGAGGCCTGTAAACACCTACAGCTGAAACATGATAGAGTCTTAAAGGAGGCCTGTAAACACCTACAGCTGAAACATGATGGAGTCTTAAAGGAGGCCTGTAACACCTACAGCTGAAACATGATGGAGTCTTAAAGGAGGCCTGTAAACACCTACAGCTGAAACATGATGGAGTCTTAAATGAGGCCTGTAACACCTACAGCTGAAACATTATGGAGTCTTAAAGGAGGCCTGTAAACACCTACAGCTGAAACATGATAGAGTCTTAAAGGAGACCTGTAACACCTACAGCTGAAACATGATGGAGTCTTAAAGGAGGCCTGTAAACACCTACAGCTGAAACATGATGGAGTCATAAAGGAGGCCTGTAACACCTACAGCTGAAACATTATGGAGTCTTAAAGGAGGCCTGCAACACCTACAGCTGAAACATTATGGAGTCTTAAAGGAGGCCTGTAAACACCTACAGCTGAAACATGATGGAGTCTTAAAGGAGACCTGTAACACCTACAGCTGAAACATGATGGAGTCTTAAAGGAGGCCTGTAAACGCCTACAGCTGAAACATGATGGAGTCTTAAAGGAGGCCTGTAAACACCTACAGCTGAAACATGATGGAGTCTTAAAGGAGGCCTGTAAACACCTACAGCTGAAACATGATGGAGTCTTAAAGGAGGCCTGTAAACACCTACAGCTGAAACATGATGGAGTCATAAAGGAGGCCTGTAACACCTACAGCTGAAACATTATGGAGTCTTAAAGGAGGCCTGCAACACCGACAGCTGAAACATTATGGAGTCTTAAAGGAGGCCTGTAAACACCTACAGCTGAAACATGATGGAGTCTTAAAGGAGACCTGTAACACCTACAGCTGAAACATGATGGAGTCTTAAAGGAGGCCTGTAAACACCTACAGCTGAAACATGATGGAGTCTTAAAGGAGGCCTGTAAACACCTACAGCTGAAACATGATGGAGTCTTAAAGGAGGCCTGTAACACCTACAGCTGAAACATGATGGAGTCTTAAAGGAGGCCTGTAAACACCTACAGCTGAAACATGATGGAGTCTTAAAGGAGGCCTGTAAACACCTACAGCTGAAACATGATGGAGTCTTAAAGGAGGCCTGTAACACCTACAGCTGAAACATGATGGAGTCTTAAAGGAGGCCTGTAAACACCTACAGCTGAAACATGATGGAGTCTTAAAGGAGGCCTGTAAACACCTACAGCTGAAACATGATGGAGTCTTAAAGGAGGCCTGTAACACCTACAGCTGAAACATGATGGAGTCATAAAGGAGGCCTGGTACCCTATTCCCTACATAATACACAAAGTGTGTTATCAGTCGTAGAGCTGTCACTCCATCCCAAATGGTACCCTATTCCCTACATAATGCACAAAGTGTAAAACTAGAACACTGAGAGAGAACCTTATTCCCAACACATAGAGAACCTCATACCCAAAACAGAGAGAACCTCTTACCCAATACAGAGAGAACCTCATACCCAAAACAGAGAGAACCTCATACCCAATACAGAGAGAACCTCATACCCAAAACAGAGAGAACCTCATACCCAATACAGAGAGAACCTCATACCCAAAACAGAGAGAACCTCATACCCAAAACAGAGAGAACCTCATACCCAAAACAGAGAGAACCTCATACCCAAAACAGAGAGAACCTTATTCCCAAAACAGGGAGAACCTCATACCCAAAACAGGGAGAACCTCATACCCAAAACAGAGAGAACCTCATACCCAATACAGAGAGAACCTCATACCCAATACAGAGAGAACCTCATACCAAAAACAGAGAGAACCTCATACCCAAAACAGAGAGAACCTCATTCCCAAAACAGAGAGAACCTCATACCCAAAACAGAGAGAACCTTATTCCCAAAACAGGGAGAACCTCATACCCAAAACAGGGAGAACCTCATACCCAAAACAGAGAGAACCTCATACCCAATACAGAGAGAACCTCATACCAAATACAGAGAGAACCTTATTCCCAACACAGAAAGAGTAGAACCTTATTCCCAGCACAGGCAGAGTAGAACCTTATTCCCAGCACAGAGAGAGTACACACTCAAAAGTGTGTTGGTTTAATTTTAGCGTCCTTGAGAGATACTTATACAAGTGATATGTGTTTATGGTAAATTTTCATGCATTTGACCTAGCACAGGCCAGCCCCAGCCTTAAAAATTAACATACAGGAGGAGAGTACTAACCATAACTGAGGCCAGGGTTCAACACTCAAGATAATGCTGCCTATTGGCATGTCATTACATATAAAATGACAGCCCCTTCAGCAATGCCACGTCATCAGACTGTGCCCTCTAGTGGAAGATTGGCACGGTTCAACAGATGGCCACTCTTCAATCCTCTCTCTCTCTCCTCTCTCCTCTATCACTCGCTCTCCTAACGCTCTTCCTGCCTCCGGGTCACTGCCTTTTCTGGCACAGAACAAGCACCTCTCAGTTCTGTGGAAATGTTCAGAGAAAATACACTTAAATAAAATAGATTTGCAACGTGCAACAATTTCAAAGATTTTACTGAGTAACAGTTTATATAAGGAAATCGATTGATTGAAATGAATTCATTAGGTCCTAATCTATGGACTTCGCATGACTGAGAATACAGATACTCATCTGTTGGTCAAATATAACATTTTTTTAAGGTAAGTGAGTGGATCAGAAAACCAGTCAGTATCTGGTGTGACCAACATCTGCCTCGTGTAGCTGGACACATCTCCTTCACATAGAGTTGATCAGGCTGTTGATTGTGGCCTGTGGAATAATGACCCACTCCTCTTCAATGGCTGTGCGAAGTTGCTGGATATTGTCAGGAACTGGAACACGCTGTCGTGCACGTCGATCCTGAGCATCCCAAACATGCTCAATGGGTGACATGTCTGGTGAGTATGGAGGCCATGGAAGAACTGGGACATGGCTTATCTTCCAGGAATTGTGTACAGATCCTTGCGACATGGGACCTTGTATTATCATGCTGAAACATGAGGTGATGGCGGCGGATGAATGGCACAACAATGGGCCTCGGGATCTCGTCACGGTATCTCTGTGCATTCATATTATCATTGATAAAATGCAGTTGTGTTCGTTGTCTGTAGCTCATGTCTGCCCACACAATAACCCCCACCACCACAATGGGGCCCTTTGTTCACAGTGTTGACATCAGCAAACCGCTCGCCCACACGACTGCCACATGCCCAGTATAGCTAAAATTGGGATTAATCCGTGAAAGCACACTTCTCCAGCGTGCCACTTGGCCATCGAAGGTGAGCATTTGCCCACTGAAGATGGTTACGATGCCGAACTGCAGTCAGGTCAAGACCCTGGTGAGGACGACGAGCACGCAGATGAGCTTCCCTGAGACGGTTAATGATAGTTTGTGCAGAAATTTCTTCGGTTGTGAAAACCCACAGTTCAATCAGCGGTTTCTACATTGTAGAATTATAGTGAAGACATCAAAACTATGAAATAACACATGTGGAATCATGTAGTAACCAAAAAAGTGTTAAACAAACCAAAATATATTTAAGATTCTTCAAAGTAGCCACCCTTCGCCTTGATGACAACTTAGCACACTCTTGGCGTTCTCTCAACCAGCTTCATCTAGAATGTTTTTCCAACAGTCTTGAAGGAGTTCCGACATATGCTGAAAACTTGTTGGCTGCTTTTCCTTCACTCTGCGGTCCAACTCATCCCCAACCATCTCAATTGGGTTGAGGTCGGGGGATTGTGGAGGCAGGGTCATCTGATGCAGCACTCCATCACTCGTCGTCTTGGTCAAATAGCCCTTACACAGCCTGGAGGTGTGTTGGGTCATTGTTCTGTTGAAAAACAAATGATAGTCCCACAGTGCACAAAACAGGACCACAAAAAATCTGAACTCATCATGAGGGTCCAGTATTTGCTTGTAGGTCTGTGTACACACATGTGCAGGTTGCCCATCCATTCCACAGGTCTGTGTACCCACATGTGCAGGTTGCCTATCCCTGGGGCAGGTCTGCGTACCCACATGTGCAGGTTGCCTATCCCTGGGGCAGGTCTATGTACCCACATGTGCAGGTTGCCTATCCCTGGGGCAGGTCTGTGTACGCACATGTACAGGTTGCCTATCCCTGGGGCAGGTCTGTGTGCTCACATGTGCAGGTTGCCTATCCCTGGGGCAAGTCTATGTACCCACATGTGCAGGTTGCCTATCCCTGGGGCAGGTCTGTGTACGCACATGTACAGGTTGCCTATCCCTGGGGCAGGTCTATGTACCCACATGTGCAGGTTGCCTATCCCTGGGGCAGGTCTGTGTACCCACATGTGCAGGTTGCCTATCCCTGGGGCAGGTCTGTGTACCCACATGTACAGGTTGCCTATCCCTGGGGCAGGTCTGTGTGCTCACATGTGCAGGTTGCCTATCCCTGGGGCAAGTCTATGTACCCACATGTGCAGGTTGCCTATCCCTGGGGCAGGTCTGCGTACCCACATGTGCAGGTTGCCTATCCCTGGGGCAGGTCTGCGTACCCACATGTGCAGGTTGCCTATCCCTGGGGCAGGTCTGCGTACCCACATGTGCAGGTTGCCTATCCCTGGGGCAGGTCTGCGTACCCACATGTGCAGGTTGCCTATCCCTGCCTTAAACAGTCTATCAACACCATGTGAGACTTCCCTCTCCGAGCCAGAATAACGTTAATACCATTCCGATGTCAACTCAAATGGCAGAGTAGTAGGTTAACTACTGCGTAACCTTTTGACCCTTGCTTTTTATTCTGGAATAAGGAATAACATGTGACTCGTGTCTCCAACTACCTGCTGAAGGGTCAGAGGAAGTCAATCTGTGAAATAAATATTACAGCCACTCCTACAAAGAAGTAAATCACAGAGGGAGGTGTACGCTGTCCTCGCGGTGGCAGTGTGTGTGTGTGTGTGTGTGTACATAAATGTGTGTGTGTGTGTGTGTTGAGCGTACTTGCGTCTGTTTGAGTAAGAAAGGAGAGCGGGTTACAACAGCTGTTTTAAACATCCCATCACCCCTCCGCTCTCTTGCTCCTTCCTCGCTTCAAGGAAATAGAAACCGAGGCCCAGAAAACCCGGACAGCGTTTTGTACAGCCAAAGTACAGACAAAGTACAGCCAAAGTAAAAACCCTGAGTCATTTTCATGAATTTGTTGTAGCTCTACAAACTACCATGAAAACGTTATACCCGGGGGGCTGAGAAAGAAAGTCACTGAATCGCTTCCCACAGTCCCACCAATGTTCTTATCATCTTTAGCCAACGAAACATGGCCATGTAACTCACAACTAACTTCTACAAGATGAAGCTAACGCATTTTGAGGATACTTCTCTGTTCCCTACCCTTTGCTGGGGGGGGGGTGGACTTTTGTCAGAGTGTCATCAGGGACGCTGATGAAGAAACAAAGTTGTCATGGTGATCGGGGAGAGTAGATGTTACTCACGCTGCCATAATCAATCTGTCTCTACTCCACAGTCACAGACACAGTAACACAGAGACACAGAAACAGAGAAACACAGAAACAGAGACACAGACAGAGACACAGACACAGAGACACAGACACACAGACAGAGAAACAGACAGAGACACAGACACACAGACACACAGAAACAGAGACACAGACACACAGACAGAGACACAGACACACAGATACACAGAAATAGAGACACAGACACACAGATACACAGAAACAGAAACACAGACAAGGACACAGACACAGACACAGACATACACAGAAACAGAGACACAGACACACAGACAGAGACACAGACACACAGACAGAAACACAGACACACAGACAGAGACACAGACACACAGACAGAGACACAGATACACAGAAACAGAGACACAGACAGAGACACAGACACAGACACACAGATACACAGAAACAGAGACACAGACAGAGACACAGACACAGACACACAGACAGAGACACAGACACACAGACAGAAACACAGACACACAGACAGAGACACAGACACACAGACAGAGACACAGACACACAGACAGAGACACAGACAGAGACACAGATACACAGAAACAGAGACACAGACACACAGAAACAGAGACACAGACACACAGATACACTGAAACAGAGACACAGACACACAGACAGAGACACAGACACACAGATACACAGAAACAGAGACACAGACACACAGATACACAGCTAAGGTTTCACTAACATGGTGACTTTTGGCCCAGCGTCGTCCGGGTTTTGCCGGGGTAGGCCGTCATTGTAAATAAGAATTTGTTCTTAAACTGACTTGCCTAGTTAAATAAAATGTCAAATAAAATAAAAAATTTAATCCTTTCCCGGTGGCTCTACTACCACGTCTGCGACCGTCTGAACTCGGCAAACAGCGTGTTGGACCGATAGTACTGAATTTTCCAGTAACACTTAAAAGGTGTTTCCTGTTATAAAATGGCTTTGCCCATTTAACTTGAAATGAAAATGACTTTCTGGCAAAAATGGAAGGGCTTTGAGAGGATTGAAGAGTGGCCATCTGTTGAACCGTGCCAATCTTCCACTAGAGGGCACTACAGAAAAGTCCTATTCGCTTTGAGAGGAGTGGCCATCTGTTGAACCGTGCCAATCTTCCACTAGAGGGCACTACAGAAAAGTCCTATTCGCTTTGAGAGGAGTGGCCATCTGTTGAACCGTGCCA
The DNA here is from genome assembly GCF_013265735.2 of Oncorhynchus mykiss. Classification (NCBI taxonomy): domain Eukaryota; kingdom Metazoa; phylum Chordata; class Actinopteri; order Salmoniformes; family Salmonidae; genus Oncorhynchus; species Oncorhynchus mykiss. The sequence goes on from NC_048575.1 coordinate 5,728,515, forward strand.
ATCTTCCACTAGAGGGCACTACAGAAAAGTCCTATTCGCTTTGAGAGGAGTGGCCATCTGTTGAACCGTGCCAATCTTCCACTAGAGGGCACTACAGAAAAGTCCTATTCGCTTTGAGAGGAGTGGCCATCTGTTGAACCGTGCCAATCTTCCACTAGAGGGCACTACAGAAAAGTCCTATTCGCTTTGAGAGGTTTGAAGAGTGGCCATCTGTTGAACCGTGCCAATCTTCCACTAGAGGGCACTACAGAAAAGTCCTATTCGCTTTGAGAGGAGTGGCCATCTGTTGAACCGTGCCAATCTTCCACTAGAGGGCACTACAGAAAAGTCCTATTCGCTTTGAGAGGAGTGGCCATCTGTTGAACCGTGCCAATCTTCCACTAGAGGGCACTACAGAAAAGTCCAATTCGCTTTGAGAGGTTTGAAGAGTGGCCATCTGTTGAACCGTGCCAATCTTCCACTAGAGGGCACTACAGAAAAGTCCTATTCGCTTTGAGAGGAGTGGCCATCTGTTGAACCGTGCCAATCTTCCACTAGAGGGCACTACAGAAAAGTCCAATTCGCTTTGAGAGGTTTGAAGAGTGGCCATCTGTTGAACCGTGCCAATCTTCCACTAGAGGGCACTACAGAAAAGTCCTATTCGCTTTGAGAGGAGTGGCCATCTGTTGAACCGTGCCAATCTTCCACTAGAGGGCACTACAGAAAAGTCCTATTCGGCGTGTGATAAATGTAAGGTTACGTGAAACGCTGAATCTTCTGTAGGCCTTTTTGTTTGTTATTGTTTGATTAACTCGTTCATTTGCAGCTGTTTAAATCTATCGAAACTGTGAGAGCACGTGTCCGTTTTTTTTTATATCAGCACAAATTTTGATTGAGCAATAAAATCCACAACTTGAGAGGTCTTTTGAAATTAAACTCATTTTTTGGACGGTTTGGACTGGAGCAAAATACCATGAATGAGGTTAGAACCGAGGAACTTTTAATCGATAGGTTGAGATCAGTACTATACAGCTGTTATTCTATAGGCTGGGATCAGTACTATACAGCTGTTATTCTATAGGCTGGGATCAGTACTATACAGCTGTTATTCTATAGGCTGGGATCAGTACTATACAGCTGTTATTCTATAGGCTGGGATCAGTACTATACAGCTGTTATTCTATAGGCTGGGATCAGTACTATACAGCTGTTATTCTATGGGCTGGGATCAGTACTATACAGCTGTTATTCTATAGGCTGGGATCAGTACTATACAGCTGTTATTCTATAGGCTGGGATCAGTACTATACAGCTGTTATTCTATAGGCTGGGATCAGTACTATACAGCTGTTATTCTATAGGCTGGGATCAGTACTATACAGCTGTTATTCTATAGGCTGAGATCAGTACTATACAGCTGTTATTCTATAGGCTGGGATCAGTACTATACAGCTGTTATTCTATAGGCTGGGATCAGAACTATACAGCTGTTATTCTATAGGCTGAGATCAGTACTATACAGCTGTTATTCTATAGGCTGGGATCAGTACTATACAGCTGTTATTCTATAGGCTGGGATCAGTACTATACAGCTGTTATTCTATAGGCTGGGATCAGTACTATACAGCTGTTATTCTATAGGCTGGGATCAGTACTATACAGCTGTTATTCTATAGGCTGGGATCAGTACTATACAGCTGTTATTATTTAGGCTGGGATCAGTACTATACAGCTGTTATTCTATAGGCTGGGATCAGTACTATACAGCTGTTATTCTATAGGCTGGGATCAGTACTATACAGCTGTTATTCTATAGGCTGGGATCAGTACTATACAGCTGTTATTCTATAGGCTGGGATCAGTACTATACAGCTGTTATTCTATAGGCTGGGATCAGTACTATACAGCTGTTATTCTATAGGCTGGGATCAGTACTATACAGCTGTTATTCTATAGGCTGGGATCAGTACTATACAGCTGTTATTCTATAGGCTGGGATCAGTACTATACAGCTGTTATTCTATAGGCTGGGATCAGTACTATACAGCTGTTATTATTTAGGCTGGGATCAGTACTATACAGCTGTTATTCTATAGGCTGGGATCAGTACTATACAGCTGTTATTCTATAGGTTGGGATCAGTACTATACAGCTGTTATTCTATAGGCTGGGATCAGTACTATACAGCTGTTATTCTATAGGCTGGGATCAGTACTGTACAGCTGTTATTCTATAGGCTGGGATCAGTACTATACAGCTGTTATTCTATAGGCTGGGATCAGTACTATACAGCTGTTATTCTATAGGCTGGGATCAGTACTACTGATCTGTTATTCTATAGGCTGGGATCAGTACTATACAGCTGTTATTCTATAGGCTGGGATCAGTACTATACAGCTGTTATTCTATAGGCTGGGATCAGTACTATACAGCTGTTATTCTATAGGCTGGGATCAGTACTATACAGCTGTTATTCTATAGGCTGGGATCAGTACTATACAGCTGTTATTCTATAGGCTGGGATCAGTACTATACAGCTGTTGTAAGAGCGCTGTCCACTTGGTCTCAAAAAACAATGATTGATAGGCGGCTTAAACGTTTTCAATTCAACCACTATTGGGTTAAAATACACACATACATTTGTGAACAGACATCCACAACAACCACAACCCATAAGCCGCAAATAGCTAAATGAGTGAGCAGCAGTGTGATTCACATCAATGTAGATATCATTAATACTGGCTAAATGAGTGAGCAGCAGTGTGATTCACATCAATGTAGATATCGTTAATACTGGCTAAATGAGTGAGCAGTAGTGTGATTCACATCAATGTAGATATCATTAATACTGGCTAAATGAGTGAGCAGTAGTGTGATTCACATCAATGTAGATATCATTAATACTGGCTAAATGAGTGAGCAGTAGTGTGATTCACATCAATGTAGATATCATTAATACTGGCTAAATGAGTGAGCAGTAGTGTGATTCACATCAATGTAGATATCATTAATACTGGCTAAATGAGTGAGCAGTAGTGTGATTCACATCAATGTAGATATCATTAATACAGGCTAAATGTAACTTTTGGACAGCAGTCGCACCATTGGAAGACATAGCTTGGACTGTAGCCTACAAAAACCTGTTCCTGCTCCTTTCCAGCGATCCATCAAAACACATACGGTGTGTCATCATAGTGGTCTCCGATTGGTGGTCATCATTTGGTGTGTCACCATAGTGGTCTCCGATTGGTGGTCATCATTTGGTGTGTCACCATAGTGGTCTCCGATTGGTGGTCATCATTTGGTGTGTCACCATAGTGGTCTCCGATTGGTGGTCATCATTTGGTGTGTCATCATAGTGATCTCCGATTGGTGGTCATCATTTGGTGTGTCATCATAGTGGTCTCCGATTGGTGGTCATCATTTGGTGTGTCATCATAGTGGTCTCTGATTGGTGGTCATCATTTGGTGTGTCATCATGGTGGTCTCCGATTGGTGGTCATCATTTGGTGTGTCATCAAAGTGGTCTCCGATTGGTGGTCATCATTTGGTGTGTCATCATAGTGGTCTCCGATTGGTGGTCATCATTTGGTGTGTCATCATAGTGGTCTCCGATTGGTGGTCATCATTTGGTGTGTCATCATAGTGGTCTCCGATTGGTGGTCATCATTTGGTGTGTCATCATAGTGGTCTCTGATTGGTGGTCATCATTTGGTGTGTCATCATGGTGGTCTCCGATTGGTGGTCATCATTTGGTGTGTCATCAAAGTGGTCTCCGATTGGTGGTCATCATTTGGTGTGTCATCATAGTGGTCTCTGATTGGTGGTCATCTTTTGGTGTGTCATCATAGTGGTCTCCGATTGGTGGTCATCATTTGGTGTGTCATCATAGTGGTCTCCGATTGGTGGTCATAATTTGGTGTGTCATCATAGTGGTCTCCGATTGGTGGTCATCATTTGGTGTGTCATCATAGTGGTCTCCGATTGGTGGTCATCATTTGGTGTGTCATCATAGTGATCTCCGATTGGTGGTCATCATTTGGTGTGTCGTCATAGTGGTCTCTGATTGGTGGTCATCATTTGGTGTGTCGTCATAGTGGTCTCTGATTGGTGGTCATCATTTGGTGTGTCATCATAGTGGTCTATGATTGGTGGTCATCATTTGGTGCATCATCATAGTGGTCTCCGATTGGTGGTCATCATTTGGTGTGTCATCATAGTGGTCTCTGATTGGTGGTCATCATTTGGTGTGTCGTCATAGTAGTCTCTGATTGGTGGTCATCATTTGGTGTGTCATCATAGTGGTCTCTGATTGGTGGTCATCATTTGGTGTGTCATCATAGTGGTCTCCGATTGGTGGTCATCATTTGGTGTGTCATCATAGTGGTCTCCGATTGGTGGTCATCATTTGGTGTGTCATCATAGTGGTCTCCGATTGGTGGTCGTCATTTGGTGTGTCATCATAGTGGTCTCCGATTGGTGGTCATCATTTGGTGTGTCATCATAGTGGTCTCCGATTGGTGGTCATCATTTGGTGTGTCATCATAGTGTTCTCCGATTGGTGGTCATCATTTGGTGTGTCATCATAGTGGTCTCTGATTGGTGGTCATAATTTGGTGTGTCTTCAAAGTGGTCTCTGATTGGTGGTCATCATTTGGTGTGTCATCAAAGTAGTCTCCGACTGGTGGTCATCATTTGGTGTGTCATCATAGTGGTCTCCGATTGGTGGTCATCATTTGGTGTGTCATCATAGTGATCTCCGATTGGTGGTCATCATTTGGTGTGTCATCATAGTGATCTCCGATCGGTGGTCATCATTTGGTGTGTCATCATAGTGGTCTCTGATTGGTGGTCATAATTTGGTGTGTCATCATAGTGGTCTCTGATTGGTGGTCATCATTTGGTGTGTCATCATAGTGGTCTCTGATTGGTGGTCATCATTTGGTTTGTCATCATTGTGGGACTCTGATTGGTGGTCATCATTTGATGTGTCATCATAGTGGTCTCTGATTGGTGGTCATAATTTGGTGTGTCGTCATAGTGGTCTCTGATTGGTGGTCATCATTTGGTGTGTCATCATAGTGGTCTCTGATTGGTGGTCATCATTTGGTGTGTCATCATAGTGGTCTCTGATTGGTGGTCATCATTTGGTGTGTCATCATAGTGGTCTCTGATTGGTGGTCATCATTTGGTGTGTCATCATAGTGGTCTCTGATTGGTGGTCATCATTTGGTGTGTCATCATAGTGGTCTCTGATTGGTGGTCATCATTTGGTGTGTCATCATAGTGGTCTCTGATTGGTGGTCATCATTTGGTGTGTCATCATAGTGGTCTCTGATTGGTGGTCATAATTTGGTGTGTCATCATAGTGGTCTCTGATTGGTGGTCATCATTTGGTGTGTCATCATAGTGGTCTCTGATTGTCATCATTGTGGGACTCTGATTGTTGGTCATCATTTGGTGTGTCATCATAGTGGTCTCTGATTGGTGGTCATCATTTGGTGTGTCATCATAGTGGTCTCTGATTGGTGGTCATCATTTGGTGTGTCATCATAGTGGTCTCTGATTGGTGGTCATAATTTGGTGTGTCATCATAGTGGTCTCCGATTGGTGGTCATCATTTGGTGTGTCATCATAGTGGTCTCTGATTGGTGGTCATCATTTGGTGTGTCATCATTGTGGTCTCTGATTGGTGGTCAGACTTGCACCTTTTGTCAATGCTGGTTTGAACAATTTTTTCTGAATTTAAAAGTAATCCTAGAAGTAATTATCTTCTTTTTTTAAGTATCTGTAATCTGATTACATTATTATTGCAGGTAACATTTACTCTCCAATCCTGCACCAGACACCTCCTATAAGACCCAAAGCCCTTCAAACCGGACTCCTCCTTTAAGACCCAAAGCCCTTCAGATCAGACGCCTCCTATAAGACCTGAAGCCCTTCAGATCAGACACCTCCTATGAGACCCAAAGCCCTTCAAACCAGACACCTCCTTTAAGACCCAAAGCCCTTCAGATCAGATACCTCCTATAAGACCCAAAGCCCTTCTGATCAGACACCTCCTATAAGACCCAAAGCCCTTCAGATCAGACACCTCCTATAGACCCAAAGCCCTTCAGATCAGACACCTCCTATAAGAACCAAAGCCCTTCAGATCAGGCACCTACTATAAGACCCAAAGCCCTTCAGATCAGACGCCTCCTATAGACCCAAAGCCCTTCAGATCAGACCCCTACTATAAGACCCAAAGCCCTTCAGATCAGACACCTCCTATAGACCCAAAGCCCTTCAGATCAGACACCTCCTATAGACCCAAAGCCCTTTAGATCAGACACCTCCTATAAGACCCAAAGCCCTTCAGATCAGACACCTCCTATAGACCCAAAGCCCTTCAGATCAGACACCTCCTATAGACCCAAAGCCCTTCAGATCAGACACCTCCTATAAGACCCAAAGCCCTTCAGATCAGACACCTCCTATAGACCCAAAGCCCTTCAGATCAGACACCTCCTATAGACCCAAAGCCCTTCAGATCAGACACCTCCTATAGACCCAAAGCCCTTGGTGTGTCATCATAGTGGTCTCTGATTGGTGGTCATCATTTGGTGTGTCATCATTGTGGTCTCTGATTGGTGGTCAGACTTGCACCTTTTGTCAATGCTGGTTTGAACAATTTTTTCTGAATTTAAAAGTAATCCTAGAAGTAATTATCTTCTTTTTTTAAGTATCTGTAATCTGATTACATTATTATTGCAGGTAACATTTACTCTCCAATCCTGCACCAGACACCTCCTATAAGACCCAAAGCCCTTCAAACCGGACTCCTCCTTTAAGACCCAAAGCCCTTCAGATCAGACGCCTCCTATAAGACCTGAAGCCCTTCAGATCAGACACCTCCTATGAGACCCAAAGCCCTTCAAACCAGACACCTCCTTTAAGACCCAAAGCCCTTCAGATCAGATACCTCCTATAAGACCCAAAGCCCTTCTGATCAGACACCTCCTATAAGACCCAAAGCCCTTCAGATCAGACACCTCCTATAGACCCAAAGCCCTTCAGATCAGACACCTCCTATAAGACCCAAAGCCCTTCAGATCAGGCACCTACTATAAGACCCAAAGCCCTTCAGATCAGACGCCTCCTATAGACCCAAAGCCCTTCAGATCAGACCCCTACTATAAGACCCAAAGCCCTTCAGATCAGACACCTCCTATAGACCCAAAGCCCTTCAGATCAGACACCTCCTATAGACCCAAAGCCCTTTAGATCAGACACCTCCTATAAGACCCAAAGCCCTTCAGATCAGACACCTCCTATAGACCCAAAGCCCTTCAGATCAGACACCTCCTATAGACCCAAAGCCCTTCAGATCAGACACCTCCTATAGACCCAAAGCCCTTCAGATCAGACACCTCCTATAGACCCAAAGCCCTTCAGATCAGACGCCTCCTATAGACCCAAAGCCCTTCAGATCAGACCCCTACTATAAGACCCAAAGCCCTTCAGATCAGACACCTCCTATAGACCCAAAGCCCTTCAGATCAGACACCTCCTATAGACCCAAAGCCCTTTAGATCAGACACCTCCTATAAGACCCAAAGCCCTTCAGATCAGACACCTCCTATAGACCCAAAGCCCTTCAGATCAGACACCTCCTATAGACCCAAAGCCCTTCAGATCAGACACCTCCTATAGACCCAAAGCCCTTCAGATCAGATGCCTCCTATAAGACCCAAAGCCCTTCAGATCAGACACCTCCTATAGACCCAAAGCCCTTCAGATCAGACACCTCCTATAGACCCAAAGCCCTTCAGATCAGACACCTCCTATAGACCCAAAGCCCTTCAGATCAGACACCTCCTATAGACCCAAAGCCCTTTAGATCAGACACCTCCTATAAGACCCAAAGCCCTTTAGATCAGACACCTCCTATAAGACCCAAAGCCCTTTAGATCAGACACCTCCTATAAGACCCAAAGCCCTTTAGATCAGACACCTCCTATAAGACCCAAAGCCCTTTAGATCAGACACCTCCTATAAGACCCAAAGCCCTTTAGATCAGACACCTCCTATAAGACCCAAAGCCCTTCAGATCAGACACCTCCTATAGACCCAAAGCCCTTCAGATCAGACACCTTCTATAGACCCAAAGCCCTTTAGATCAGACACCTCCTATAAGACCCAAAGCCCTTGAACGGGAAAATTATTAACCACAAACAAATACTGTCAAATAAAAATAAATGAGGTCAAGTAGGAGTTTCTGGAACACTGGCCGTTCTCTTCTTCCAAAGCTTCGGAAAATAAACAAGAAATAAGAGCCCAAGCTGGCAGCAAGTTAACATCAAACAGTATAAAACACATATTATATATCAAGGCTTAAATAGAAAACCATATGCAGGTGCAGTAAATTCACTGTATATGTAAATGAACATAAAAGAGATGAGATCTGGCTGGATCTTGAGTTAGTCTCGTCTGGCTTTAGGACTGGAGTAGAATGGGACAGGAACAAGCAAGCACACACACACACACACACACACACACACACACACACACACACACACACACACACACACACACACACACACACACACACACACACACACACACACACACACACACACACACACACACACACACACACACACACACACACACACACACACACACACACACACACACACATCCACTATTTGGATGAAATTAAATCCAAAAAGTAGGCTCAGATGTTTAGGTATCACACGGACACACACGCTAGCTCGAGAGGAGTTTACCAGATAGTTTGCGAGAGACGGAATAAGATCCATCGTCGGCACTCACCGTTTTTACAATAGGTATAAAAGTCATGACATTAAATAGGCCTTTGTCTCTCCGCCAACAGATTCTGTTTCAGTCCAGATTAAACACCGTCACACTAACACACCTGAAAACATTTCCAGGACACGGTGCACCACAGGACCCAGTTTAGATCTTTTACAACAATAATACCAGTAATACAGGCCTGATGATTCTACGAACTTGAGAGACAGAGACACAGAGAGAGAGCGAGAGAGAAAGAGAGAGACACACACACACAAAGAGAGAGAGACCGAGAGAGCGACCAAGACAGAGAGAGACACAGAGAGAGACACACACACACAAAGAGAGAGAGACCGAGAGAGAGACCGTGACAGAGAGAGACACAGAGAGAGACACATACACAGAGAGAGAGAAAGAGAGAGAGACCGAGACAGAGAGAGACACAGAGAGAGAAAGAGAGAGAGACCGAGAAAGAGAGAGACACGGAGAGAGACACACACACACACACAGAGAGAAAGAGAGAGACCGAGACAGAGAGAGACACAGAGAGAGAGAGAGACCGAGACAGAGAGAGACACACACACAGAAAGAGAGAGAGAAAGAGACACTGAGACAGAGAGACCGAGACCGAGACCCAGACAGACAGACAGACAGACAGACAGACAGACAGACAGACAGACAGACAGACAGACAGACAGACAGACAGACAGGCAGACAGACAGAGATGACCCCATCGCCATAACCTGCCTGCTGAGTTTTTGGGAGTCAGACAGACAGACAACCCCATCTCTGTAACCTTCCTGTCAACCTTAAAACACAGCTGAAGGAAAAGCTCCTCAATCAGACAGACTTTAGAATATTTCTGTATATCAATCTACACTATAATCATCTGATGGATTTGGAAAGGATGATACCGTAGAAACACAATGATCTTGTTCCAGAGAAAATCAAGTCTCGATGAGATCCAATATTTATCTTGGTGTGGACTGTGGACGCAGACGAGACAGAAACTAGACAGAATCACAAGATCTAGCCAAGGAGTATGGACAAGATAAAGTCGGCTTCCAAAATGGCACCCTATTCCCTCGTACTGCACTACTGTTGATCCAAAATGGCACCCTATTCCCTCGTACTGCACTACTGGTGATCCAAAATGGCACCCTATTCCATCATACTGCACTACTGTTGATCCAAAATGGCACCCTATTCCCTCATATTGCACTACTGTTGATCCAAAATGGCACCCTATTCCCTCATATTGCACTACTGTTGATCCAAAATGGCACCCTATTCCCATGTAGTGCACTACTGTTGATCCAAAATGGCACCCTATTCCCATGTAGTGCACTACTGTTCATCCAAAATGGCACCCTATTCCCATGTAGTGCACTACTGTTGATCCAAAATGGCACCCGGTTGTCTTGTAGTGCACTACTGTTGATCCAAAATGGCACCTTATTCCCATGTAGTGCACCACTGTTGATCCAAAATGGCACCCGGTTCTCTTGTAGTGCACTACTGTTGATCACGGACCATTTGTGAAAATCACTTAGACAGGATAGTAGACAGGAGACATGTTTGAAACGTCTCTGCCACAATAAACTTGTTTCACACAGACCACCTGTCAAGCCAATGGTTGATTGAGACAGGTGGGTCCACACCAAAGTGTCGCATGTCATGATGACTCAACTGTCTCGATCAAAGAGAGCACATTTGAAATAGACAAAATGGTGGCGTTGGATTACTTTTAATAACGGAGCGTTTTCTAAATTAAAACAAACCAGCTGCAACTGGACAGCGTAGAATATACATGTTTGGCCGAATCAAGAACTCAAAATCAAATGACATTTTATGGGTCACATACACATGGTTAGCGTTTGTTATTGCGAGTGTAGTGAAATGCTTTTTGCTTCTAGATCCAACAGTGCAGGAGTATCTAACAGGTAATATCTTAACAATTCCACAACAAAACCTAATATGTAACAAATTCCACAACAAAACCTAATTACACACATTCTAGTAAAGGAATGGGATGAGAAAATATAAATATATGGTTGAGTAGTGACAGAGTGGCTGAGATGCAATAGATAGTGAAGGATATAGTATACACATGAGATGAGTAATGCGAGATATGTAAACATTCTTAAAAAGTGGCATTGTTTAAAGTGACTATTGATCCATTTATTAAAGTGGCCAATGATATCAAGTCTGTATGGAGGCAGCTGCCTGTCTGTGTTAGTGGTGGCTGTTTAACAGTCTGATGGCCTTGAGATAGAAGCTGTTTTTTCAGTCTCTCGGTCCCAGCTTTGATGTACCTGTACTGACCTCGCCTTCTGGGTGATAGCGGTGTGAACAGGCAGTGGCTCGGGTGGTTGTTGTCCTTGATGATCTTTTTTGGTCTTCCTGTGACATCGGGTGGTGTAGGTGTCCTGGAGGGCAGGTAGTTTGCCCCCGGTGATGCGTTGTGCAGACCTCACTACCCTCTGGAGAGCCTTACGGTTGTGGGCGGAGCAATTGCCGTACCTGCCGGTGATGCAGCCGACAGGATGCCGACAGGATGCCGACAGCCGACAGGATTGTGCATCTGTAAAAGTTTGTGAGGGTTTTCGTTGACCAGCCACATTTTTTCAGCCTCCTGAGGTCGAAGAGGCGCTGTTACGCCTTCTTCACCACACTGTCTGTGTGCGTGGACCATTTCAGTTTGTCGATGATATGTACACCGAGGAACTTAAAACTTTCCACCTTCCCCACTACTGTCCCGTCGATGTAGATAGGGGAGTGCTCCCTTTTCTGTTTCCTGAAGTCCACAATCATCTCTTTTGTTTTTCTGACGTTGAGTGAGAGGTTATTTTCCTGACACCATACTCCGAGGGCCCTCACCTCCTCCCTGTAGGCTGTCTCGTTTTTGTTGGTAATCAAGCCTACCACTGTAGTGTCGTCTGCAAACTCGATGATTGAGTTGGAGGCGTGCATGGCCACACAGTCATGGGTGAACAGGGAGTACAGGAGAGGACTGAGAACGCACCCTTGTGGGGCCCCAATGTTGAGGATCAGCGGAGTGGAGGTGTTGTTTCCTACCTTAACCACCAGGGGGCGGCCTGTCAGGAAGTCCAGGACCCAGTTGCGCAGGGCGGGGTTCAGACCCAGGGTCTCGAGATTAATGACGAGTTTGGAGGATATTATGGTGTTAAATGCTGAGCTGCAGTCAATGAGCAGCATTCTTACATAGGTGTTCCTCTTGTCCAGATGGGATAAGGCAGTGTGATGGCGATTGCATCGTCTGTGGAACTATTTGGGCGGTAGGCAATTTAGAGTGGGTCTAGGGTGTCAGGTAGGATGGAGGTGATATGATCCTTGACTAGTCTCTCAAAACACTTCATGATGACAGAAGTGAGTGCTACGGGGCGATAGTAATTTAGTTCAGTTACCTTAGCTTTCTTGGGAACAGGAACAATGGTGGCCATCTTGAAGCATGTGGGGACAGCAGACTGGTATAGGGATTGATTGAATGTGCTCGTAAACACAACAGCCAGCTGGTCTGTGTATGCTCTGAGGACGCAGCTGGGGATGTCGTCTGGGCCGGCAGCCTTGTTAGGGTTAACATGTTTAAATGTTTTACTCACGTCGGCCACGGAGAAGGAGAGCCCACAGTCTTTGGTAGTATCGCCAACGCCAGGTTAGTTGGAAAATCTATGGCAACGTTTTGTAGAGGCAAACCTGTACCAAAAATATGTGGTTACATCACATGATCTGGTGTACAATCTGCGTCTACACTAACATAAGATACAAGAGGATGTCATCACTTTTAAGTCATGTTATCCAACGTCATTAAATGTGGTTTCTGGATGGTTGGCCGCTGAGTAGGCCCTATGTATTTTCAATCAATCAATCAATCAGTCAAAAACCATAAACTCATTGAAACAAATCAGAAAGTATCTGAAAAAAATACATATTTAAGTACAGCAATTTGTTAAAGTCATGTCAAAGCCAACAAAGTCTGTTAGATTTCTGCACAATATTACAAGACGTTTCATGATCACATTGACAGAGCTAAGTGAAGTCAAATGTGCTACGTTTCTGAAAGTGTCTGATATTAAAATATGTCACATGGCAGCATTGGCTTGTATTCAACAACAATAAGATTATCGTAAAGGTCAGATTAGTTCCCAGAAAACGTTACGATTCGTAGCCATTCCATTTCTGAGCTGTGTTCCACTTCTTGTGGCCAGGAAAAAGCGGTTAAAACCGGTATCTCTGAAATTCGAAAGAGCAATGGCAATGCACACAAGGCTGCATTGTGTGACCAATACTACAGTCAGCAGGAACCAAGTATCAGTCCCGGAAGTGACTGAATCTCTTCATCTTCTTTTCCTCGGGATTACCAATGTTATATGTTGTTGTGTGAACGCTTTCTCTCAGCCTTCATTTGTGTCGGCACACTATACCAAGCCGTTGAGAAGACTACACTATTGGGTTGGTGTTACTGAATTCATGCATTCACCATTGGCCATAGCTTGTATCTGATTGAGTCATTAACAAACCTTGATTGAGTCATTAAAGTCCACGCCCTCACAGTTGTGTATGGAGCATAGCCATTAAAACACGGGCTACGTTAAGAACGGTTTTACGTTCCCGGAAACATTTGTTTGAACGAAAACTGTACTGAACGACCAGTTAAAAACTACACCCCATGTAGCTATTGCTCAACACACAGACCAAACAGAAGCTTACCTTTGTAAGATGTTTGCTGTTTGGTGAAAACGTTGTGTAAAATAAACCTTGTGCCTCTCGGGGCTGGTGATCAATAACGGTAGGTCACAGGCAGACAAAGAAGATATCCTCATGATCTTTGGAGTCCCAGCTTTCGGGGTGCACAGTGGTTCTTCCTTTAAACGTTTCAGCGTACTGCAGCACACCTTTGCCGGGTGCCGCAGAATTCTTCAGCCATTGTTTCCAGAATTATGCAATTTACCACAATCTGCCACCATCTACCACAATCTGCCACCATCTACCACAATCTGCCACCATCTACCACAAATGGCATAAGCTCAAAACTTTCAAAGGAAGAAGCACAGTGTCAACATATTCCGGGTTTATTGTCATTTATGCTTCACAACGCTAACCGGAATGTAGGTAGCAGCCATCTTGAAATGAGATCATCGACTGCTTCCAATATAGATGTATTAATGCTGTGAGCCAGGATCATTCTGCCTCCACTATAAATGTATTAATGTTGTGAGCCAGGATCATTCTGCTTCCACTATAAATGTATTAATGTTGTGAGCCAGGATCATTCTGCCTCCACTATAAATGTATTAATGTTGTGAGCCAGGATCATTCTGCTTCCACTATAAATGTATTAATGCTGTGAGCCAGGATCATTCTGCTTCCACTATAAATGTATTAATGCTGTGAGCCAGGATCATTCTGCCTCCACTATAAATGTATTAATGTTGTGAGCCAGGATCATTCTGCCTCCACTATAAATGTATTAATGTTGTGAGCCAGGATCATTCTGCCTCCACTATAAATGTATTAACGCTGTGAGCCAGGATCATTCTGCCTCCACTATAAATGTATTAATGCTGTGAGCCAGGATCATTCTGCCTCCACTATAAATCTATTAATGCTGTGAGCCAGGATCATTCTGCCTCCACTATAGATGTATTCATGCTGTGAGCCAGGATCATTCTGCTTCCACTATAAATGTATTAATGCTGTGAGCCAGGATCATTCTGCCTCCACTATAAATGTATTAATGCTGTGAGCCAGGATCATTCTGCCTCCACTATAAATGCATTAATGCTGTGAGCCAGGATCATTCTGCCTCCACTAGACATGTATTAATGCTGTGAGCCAGGATCATTCTGCTTCCACTATAAATGTATTAATGCTGTGAGCCAGGATCATTCTGCCTCCACTATAAATGTATTAATGCTGTGAGCCAGGATCATTCTGCCTCCACCATAAATGTATTAATGTTGTGAGCCAGGATCATTCTGCCTCCACTATAAATGTATTCATGCTGTGAGCCAGGATCATTCTGCCTCCACTATAAATGTATTAATGCTGTGAGCCAGGATCATTCTGCCTCCACTATAAATGTATTAATGCTGTGAGCCAGGATCATTCTGCTTCCAATATAGATGTATTCATGCTGTGAGCCAGGATCATTCTGCCTCCACTATAGATGGGAGGCAGATTTGGGGTGTTCCATTTGCAACAAGCCCTGGGACCTGCTCATCTCATCCATACAGTGTGATAACAAAGCAATGATTTTTACCCAAGCAATATGGGGAAGATGAGGGCATCACCGTGTGTGACTTTGACCATAGGACTCTGGTCTAAAGTAGTGCACTATGTAGTGAATAGGGTGCCATTGGGTCCTGGTCTAAAGTAGTGCACGATGTAGGGAATAGGCTGCCTTTGGGTCCTGGTCTAAAGTAGTGCACTATGTAGGTAATAGGCTGCCATTTGTGACACATCCAAATATGTATGGAGACAATGAAAGCATGAAAGGATATCTGTTAAAATCGCTAGCTGCCACACAGACTTCTTCAACTTGTAACTTCTCATGGAGCACAACCGAGTTTAGGGAACCGTATGTAGTAGGAGAAAATATTGATACTAAAAGAGAACTGTGCGTAACTGGCTAAACAATAGTGTATCTGTGAAATAAAACATGACTGATGGCAATCAAACAAAGAGATTGTTTACGTCCCCAAAAGAGCACCCTAATCCCTATCCCCTATGTAGTGCACTACCCATAGGGCTCAAGTCAAAGTAGTGCACTATAGGGACAATGGCGAGGTTTAGGATGCAATTAACATGGAGCAACATGGAGCAACATGGAGCAGCATGGAGCAGCATGGAGCAGCATGGAGCATTATGGAGAAGCATGGTAGCAGCATGGAGCAGCATGGAGCAGGAAGGAGCAGCATGGAGCAGCATGGAGCAGCATGGAGCAGGAAGGAGCAGCATGGAGCAGTATGGAGCAGCATGGAGCAGGAAGGAGCAGCATAGAGCATTATGGAGCAACATGGAGCAGCATGGAGCAGCATGGAGCAACATTGAGCGACATGGAGCAAGCAGGAGCAACATGGAGCAACATGGAGCAGCATACTGTCTGTGGTGTGTGTCTGTGGTGTGTGTCTGTGTGTGTCTGCGTGTGTGTCTGGGTGTGTCTGGGGTGTCTGGGGTGTCTGGGGGTGTGTGTGTGTGTGTGTGTGTGTCTGGGTGTGTGTCTGGGTGTGTGTCTGGGTGTGTGTCTGGGTGTGTATCTGTGTGTGTCTGGGCGTGTCTGGGGGTGTGTGTGTGTGTGTGTGTGTCTGGGTGTGTGTCAGGGTGTGTGTCTGGGTGTGTATCTGTGTGTGTCTGGGTGTGTCTGGGCGTGTGTGTGTGTCTGGGTGTGTCTGTGTCTGGGTGTGTCTGGGTGTGTGTGTGTGTGTCTGGGTGTGTCTGGGTGTGTGTGTGTGTGTCTGGGTGTGTGTCTGGGTGTGTGTGTGTGTGTCTGTGTGTGTGTGTGTGTGTCTGGGTGTGTGTCTGGGTGTGTCTGGGCATGTGTGTGTGTGTCTGGGTGTGTCCCTGGGTGTGTGAATCTGACAGTGACATCTCCACTCTCAGACAGCCACAGTTTCCACGCGCCCAGACAAACTTCCACACGTCCAGACAAACTTCCACACGCCCAGACAAACTTCCACACGCCCAGACAAACTTCCACACGCCCAGACAAACTTCCACACGCCCAGACAAACTTCCACACGCCCAGACAAACTTCCACACGTCCAGACAAACTTCCACACGCCCAGACAAACTTCCACACGCCCAGACAAACTTCCACACGCCCAGACAAACTTCCACACGCCCAGACAAACTTCCACACGCCCAGACAAACTTCCACACGCCCAGACAAACTTCCACACGTCCAGACGAACTTCCACACGCCCAGACAAACTTCCACACGCCCAGACAAACTTCCACACGCCCAGACAAACTTCCACACGCCCAGACAAACTTCCACACGCCCAGACAAACTTCCACACGCCCAGACAAACTTCCACACGCCCATACAAACTTCCACACGCCCAGACAAACTTCCACACGCCCAGACAAACTTCCACACGCCCAGACAAACTTCCACACGCCTGTCTGGTGAAGTCTGGACTGTTCTATCGATTCCAATGCAACAGAGAAGTACAATCAAACGCAGCTAAAATATTTGTTTTAATGATTTTACAATAGTATTTGAACCCAGGCCTGTCTGAATAAATAATTGAAGTGTTACGATAGCCTTTAATTATGTAAAATCATGGAATCAATCATTTCGAGGTTTATTTTTAATGGTTCAGTCAATGCATAAAAAATAAACCGTTTTTTGATATACATTTAAAGTTTTTACATCAGGCTTGTAAGTATTTTCCTGTCAGTCATCAGTGTTACAAAAGTCAAATATACTGAAACAAAAATATAAAACGCAACAAGCAACAATTTCAACGATTTTACTGAGTTACATTTCATATAAGGAAATCAGTCCATTGAAATAAATGCATTAGGCCCCAATCTATGGATTTTTACATGACTGGGCAGGGGCGCCAGCCAATGGTGGGCATGGGCCCACCCACTGGGTATTCAAGTCCCCTGAAAGCTACAGAACTCTAAAACCATGTGTAAAATAATCTTCCAATCAAAGTGGATTTTTTTTGCTCCGTTATTGTATTCCTTTGAAAGCCCCTTTAAACACACACTTTAATAACTTGAATAACAGAGATTGCATTATATACAGTACATATGCTACCATCACAAAAAATATATACAGTGGGGAGAACAAGTGTTCGATATATACTGTATCTAGCTTCAAGAAAAAAGGTTTGGCAACCACAAAATGCTTTTTTTTTCTTTCTTTCAGATCGCTAAACGAGGTAAGAAAGCTAAAAAAAAGCCCAAACAGTTAATATTTTGTGTTACTTCATACTCTAAAGTCCTCATATTTACCCACAATAGTTCAAACATCTTTCTAAGGGCTAGATAGTCTAAGAAATATCAACTTCTGTGGAAAAAGTATACAATCTTTTTTTATATATATAAAAGAATGGTAATGTACACAATATTGAAAATGCCCAGTGGTTTTGCATAATTATTTGATTGGATCAATGAATCTTTCTCTGGTTTTCATCTCTATAGGCCTGTAAAACACACACACACACACAGATGAAAACACTAAATCAGTCTCCTTAGAAACCAAGATTCAGATGCAAGCAATTCAACAACCGCTAATAAGGAATAATAGCCTGAGTGAGCCATTACAATAAAACAGACTTTAATATTTGAACATGTCAAACATAAAAATGAGGGGAAAAATGAGAATGAATCCTGGTTGATTGGTTGAGTTTGGACCGAGAGAGAGGGGTAAATCCAGAGGGCGATATTTCAAGCTATAAATTCTGGGAGATGAGTGATAGGGGAACCGTGACATCAGCACCCAGCATTGGGGGTTTGGGTCGAGTGTAATGGTTACAGCATTGGATTGTTGGTGGTTTGTCATGGTTACCATTGCAGTGTTAGGTCATGGCATCTCAGATAGAGAGAGAGCGCTTTGTCTCTCTCTCTCTCTCTCTCTCTCTCTCTCTCTCTCTCTCTCTCTCTCTCTCTCTCTCTCTCTCTCTCTCTCTCTCTCTCTCTCTCTCTCTCTCTCTCTCTCTCTCTCTCTCTCTCTCTCTCTCTCTCTCTCTCTCTCTCTCTCTCTCTCTCTCTCTCTCTCTCTCTCTCTCTCTCTCTCTCTCTCTCTCTCTCTCTCTCTCTCTCTCTCTCTCTCTCTCTCTCTCTCTCTCTCTCTCTCTCTCTCTCTCTCTCGGAACTGGAACTGTGGGCAGAACTTGTTGACAAGCTAGCGCCATAATAAGGCAGAACTGCAGACAACCTCAGCTAACCAATCAGACACTCTCTGGCCGCGTCCCAATTGGCACCCTATTGCCTATACGGTCAAAAGTAGTGCACTATACAGTGCCTTCAGAAAGTATTCATACCCCTTGACTTATTCCACATTTTGTGTTACAGCCTGAATTTAAAATGGATTAAATATTATTTTTTTCTCACCCATCTACACACATTACCCCATAATGACAAAGTGAAAACCTGTTTTTAGATTTGTTTATGCAAATGTATTGATCATTAAATACATAAATATCTAATTTACTGATGTATTCACATCACTGAGTCAATACAAAGTCTCTTTGGCTGTGATTAGAGCTTTGTGTCAAAACGTCTATCAGTTTTGCCCATCTGAATTTGCGGATTTTCTCTCATTCTTCCTTGCCGATTTTCTCAGGTCTGTTAAGTTAGATGGGAAGCAGCCGTGAACAGCAATCTTCAAGTCTTTCCACATATTTTGGAACCTTTCAGTTCCACCTTCCACACATGCGTTGACATCACCTGGTTTCAATGATGTTTCTAGAGAAAATCTCCACTGTATTCACATCCTACCATACCTTTGTCTGTACATTATGCCTTGAAGCTATTTTATTGCCCCCAGAAACCTCCTTTTACTCTCTGTTCTGGACGTTCTAGACAACCAATTCTCATAGCGTTTAGCCGTACCCTTATTCTACTCCTCCTCTGTTCCTCTGGCAATGTAGAGGTGAATCCAGGCCCTGCAGTGCCTAGCTCCACTCCCATTCCCCAGGCGCTCTCTTTTGATGACTTCTGTAACCGTAATAGCCTTGGTTTCATGCATGTTAACATTAGAAGCCTCCTCCCTAAGTTTGTTTCATTCACTGCTTTAGCACACTCTGCCAAACCGGATGTTCTAGCCACGTCTGAATCCTGGCTTAGGAAGACCACCAAAAATTCTGAAATCTCCATCCCTAACTACAACATTTTCAGACAAGATAGAACGGCCAAAGGGGGTCGTGTTGCAATCTACTGCAAAGATAGCCTGCATAGTTCTGTCCTACTATCCAGGTCTGTACCCAAACAATTTGAACTTTTAATTTAAAAAATCCACCTCTCTAAAAACAAATCTCTCACCGTTGCTGCCTGCTATAGACCACCCTCTGCCCCCAGCTGTGCTCTGGACACCATATGTGAACTGATTGCACACCATCTATCTTCAGAGCTCATGCTACTACGCGACCTAAACTGGAACATGCTTAACACCCCAGCCATCCTACAATCTAATCTCGATGCCCTCAATCTCACACAAATTATCAATGAACCTACCAAGTACCACCCCAAATCCATAAACACGGGCACCCTCATAGATATCATCCTAACCAACTTGCCTTCTGCTGTTTTCAACCAAGATCTCAGCAATCACTGCCTCATTGCCTGCATCCGTAATGGGTCAGCGGTCAAATGATCACTGTCAAACGCTCCCTGAAACACTTCAGCGAGCAGGCCTTTCTAATCGACTTGGCCGGGGTATCCTGGAAGGATATTGATCTCATCCCGTCAGTAGAGGATGCCTGGTTATTTTTTTTAAATGCCTTCCTCACCATCTTAAATAAACATGCCCCATTCAAGAAATGTAGAAACAGGAACAGATATAGCCCTTGGATCTCTCTAGACCTGACTGCCCTTAACCAACACAAAAACATCCTATGGTGTTCTTCATTAGCATCGAACAGCCCCCGTGATATGCAACTTTTCAGGGAAGCTAGAAACCAATATACACAGGCAGTTAGAAAAGCAAAGGCTAGCTTTTTCAAGCAGAAATTTGCTTCCTGCAACACAAACTCAAAAAGGTTCTGAGACACTGTAAAGTCCATGGAGAATAAGAACACCTCCTCCCAGCTGCCCACTGCACTGAAGATAGGAAACACTGTCACCACCGATAGATCCACTATAATTGAGAATTTCAAGAAGCATCTTTCTATGGCTTGCCATGCTTTCCACCTGGCTACCTCTACCCCGGTCAACAGCACTGCACCCCTCACAGCAACTCGCCCAAGCCTTCCCCATTGCTCCTTCTCCCAAATCCAGTCAGCTGATGTTCTGAAAGAGCTGCAAAATCTGGACCCCTACAAATCAGCTGGGCTAGACAATCTGGACCCTTTCTTTCTAAAATGATCTGCAACCCCTATTACTAGCCTGTTCAACCTCTCTTTCGTGTCGTCTGAGATTCCCAAAGATTGGAAAGCAGCTGCGGTCATCCAACCCTTTTCAAAGGGGGGGACACCCAAACTGCTACAGACCTATATCTATCCTACCCTGCCTTTCTAAGGTCTTCGAAAGCCAAGTCAACAAACAGATTACATACCATTTCAAATCCCACCATACCTTCTCCGCTATGCAATCTGGTTTCAGAGCTGGTCATGGGTGCACTTCAGCCACGCTCAACGTCCAAAAACAATATCTTAACGTCGATAAGAAACAATACTGAGGAGCCGTATTCATTGACCTGGCCAAGGCTTTCGACTCTGTCAATCACCAGATCCTCATCCCCAGACTTGACAGCCTTGGTTTCTCAAATGATTGCCTAGCCTGGCTCACTACTTCTCTGATAGAGTTCAGTATGTCAAATCAGAGGGCCTACAACTCTCCTTCCGTGGCCTCCAATTGCTCTTAAATACAAGTAAAACTAAATACATGCTCTTCTACCGATCGCTGCCTGCACCTGCCCGCCTGTCCAACATCACTACTCTGGACGGTTCTGACTTAGAATATGTGGACAAATACAAATACCTAGGTGTCTGGTTAGACTGTTAACTCTCCTTCCAGACTCACATCAAACATCTCCAATCCAAAGTTAAATCTAGAATTGGCTTCCTATTTCGCAACAAAGCATTCTTCACTCATGCTGCCAAACATACCCTCGTAAAACTGACTACCCTCCCAATCCTTGACTTCGGCGATGTCCTTTACAAAATAACCTCCTATACTCTACTCAATAAATTGGATGCAGTCTATCACAGTGCCATCTGTTTTGTCACCAAAGCCCCATATACTACCCACCACTGCGACCTGCACGCTCTCGTTGGCTGGCCCTTGCTTCATACTTGTCACCAAACCCACTGGCTCCAGGTCATCTACAAGACCCTGCTAGGTAAATTCCCCCCTTATCTCAGTTCGCTGGTCACCATAGCATCACCCACCTGTAGCACGTGCTCCAGCAGGTATATCTCTCTGGTCACCCCCAAAACCAACACCTCTAAATAATATATTTAATCCATTGCTGCTGTTACCTGTTAGTAACGCCATTGCAAGACTAGGTTGTTATGCTTTTGAGCGTAAATTCTGTTACACTTTAAAGAGTTAAGTAGAAAATATGTTATTGTTTTAAAAATGGATATATACCAGCTCTAGGTTGGTTGATTCTTATTGGATGGCTTTTTGATCCACATAATCATGTTATCATAATATAATCCATACAATATAATCCATACAATATAATCTATGAAATATAATCCATACAATATAATCCATACAATATAATCTATGCAATATAATCCATACAATATAATCCATACAATATACTCCATACAATATAATCCATACAATATAATCTATGCAATATAATCTATACAATATAATCCATACAATATAATCTATGCAATATAATCCATACAATCTAATCCATACAATATAATCTATGCAATATAATCCATACAATATAATCTATGCAATATAATCCATACAATATAATCCATACAATATAATCTATGCAATATAATCCATACAATATAATCCATTCAATATAATGCATGCAATATAATCCATGCAACATAATCCATACAATATAATCCATGCAATATAATCCATACAATATAACCCATACAATATAATCCATACAATATAATCCATACAATATAATCCATACAATATAATCTATGCAGTATATCATATCCAGGACTACTACCTGGTAATGTATAAGGTAGACCACGTTGGTGTGATTCTGAGCGGACAAATATGTTCTGCTTTATGAATAAAATGTGAATGTGTTACAGTTTTCAAAAGGTATATTGACAAGGAGATGAGTGAGATGCTGGTTGATTATGACTGGTTGATTGGGTCAGACAGGTACACTTGAAAAATGCATGTAAAATTTTTACCTGAGAACACTGATCTTTTATTGGCATCCCGTACCCCACCTGTGAATGGATCAGAACAGACAATAACACATTAGTCTACAACGTAATTTATAATGTATGCATTTCTCCATTACGAAACCCGTGGAAAAGGTGAGAAATGTTCATTTAGACCCATCCCATCTCCACTGTGACAACATTGTGTAGTGAATTCAGGGGTATTCTAACTAAGACCAAACATAACCTCAAACAAGATAACTCTATTGGCAAGTGTATACACACAGTACACTAAACTCTTAATTCATGCAGTAGAGTTTCATAAATTAAACACTGTTTCCCATACTTGTTCAATCAATGGTCGTTAAGACACTAACAGCTTGCAGACGGTAGGCAATTAAGGTCACAGTTATGAAAACTTAGGACACTAAAGAGGCCTTTCTACTGACTCTGAAAAACACCAAAAGAAAGATGCCCAGGGTCCCTGCTCATCTGAGTGAACGAGCCTTAGGCATGCTGCAATGAGGCATGTGGCCAGGGCAATAAAGTACAATGTCCGGACTGTGAGACGCCTAAGACAGCGCTACAGGGAGACAGGACAGACAGCTGATCGTCCTCGCAGTGGCAGACCACGTGTAACAACACCTGCACAGGATCGGTACATCTGAACATCACACCTGCGGGACAGGTACAGGATGGCAACAACAATTGCCTGAGTTACACCAGGAAAGCACAATACCTCCATCAGTGCTCAGACTGTCTGCAATAGACTGAGAGAGGCTGGACTGAGGGCATGTAGGCCTGTTGTAAGGCAGGTCCTCACCAGACATCACCGGCAACAACGTGCTTTTCACTGACGAGTCACGGTTTTGTCTCACCAGAGGTGATAGTTGGATTTGCGTTTATCGTCAAAGGAATGAGCGTTACACCGAGGCCTGTACTCTGGAGTGGGATCGATTTGGAGGTGGAGGGTCATTCATGGTCTGGGACGGTGTGTCACGACATCATCTGACTGAGCTTGTTGTCATTGCAGGCAATCTCAATGCTGTGTGTTACAGGGAAGACATCCTCCTCCCTCATGTGGTACCCTTCCTGCTGGCTCATTCTGACATGGCCCTCCAGCATGACAATGCCACCAGCCATACTACTCATTCTGTGTGTGATTTCCTGCAAGACAGGAATGTCCGTGTTTTGCCATGGCCATCGAAGAGCGCTGATCTCAATCCCATTGAGCACATCTGGGACCTGTTGGATCGGAGGGTGAGGGCCAGGGCCATTCCCCTGAGAAATGTCTGGGAACTTTCAGGTGGAAGAGTGGGGTAACACCTCACAGCAAGAACTGGCAAATCTGGTGCAGTCCACGAGGAGAAGATGCACTGCAGTACTTCTTGTTATGTTCATACAAATATTTACACATGTTAAGTTTGTTAACAATAAACGCAGTTGACAGTGAGTGGACATTTCTTTTTTTTGCTGAGTTTAAATTGCCTCATTTCATCAGATACATTCTCTTGGCAAAACAAGCCTACTTCCTCCAGAGAGACCTGTCATTTACATTTACATTAGATAACAGCCATTTTGTGTGTGGAATGTTTGATTCGACTTGGAATTCCAAATTTCACCCTATTCAATATACACTACCGCTCAAAGGTTTGGGGTCACTTATAAATGTCCTTGATTTTGAAAGAAAAGCACATTTTTTTGTCCATTAAAATAACATAAAATTGATCAGAAATACATTGTAGACATTGATATTGTTGTACATCACTATTATAGCTGGAAATTGAAGATTTTTTACGGAATATCTACATAGGCGTACAGAGGCCCATTATCAGCAACCATCACTCCTGTGTTCCAATGGTACGTTGTGTTGTGTTAGCTAATCCAAGTTTATCATTTTAAAAAGCTAATTGGTCATTAGAAAACCCTTTTGCAATTATGTTAGCACAGCTGAAAACTATTGTGTTGATTAAAGAAGCAATAAAATTGGCCTTCTTTAGACTAGTTGAGCATCTGGAGCATCAGCATTTGTGGGTTTGATTACAGGCTCAAAATGGCGTAGAAACAAAGAACATTCTCCTGAAACTCGTCATTCAAATCTTGTTCCAAGAAATGAAGGCTATTCCATGCGAGAAATTGCCATGAAACTGAAGGTCTCGTACAACGCTGTGTACTTTTCCCTTCACAGGTCAGTACAAAATGGCTCTTACCAGAATAGAAAGAGGAGTGGGAGGCCCCGGTGCACAACTGAGCAAGAGGACAAGTACATTAGTGTCTAGTTTGAGAAACAGACGACTCACAAGTCCTCAACTGGCAGCTTCAAGTCTTCTTTAGGCTAGGTTCTATTTTTCTCCACTTCCTGCCTGCCTGACTGAAGTAAACTGCCTGTTACTCAGGCCCAGAAGCCATGATATGCATATAATTGGTACCATTTTGTAGAAATGTATGAGACTATAACACAATAGATGTGGTAGGAGAAAATCCAAAGAAAAATCAACCAGATTGTTAGTTATTTTGGAGAGCCCATGCTCTTACAATGGAAAGTATATGGGCATATCCAAATCCAGCACCCAGATTGAACATTCCTATGGCTTCCACACACGTCAACAGTCTTTGTTCAAGTTTTCAGGCTTGTTTCTTCCAGAACGAGGAAGAATTATGAGTTTTAGTACTGGGACTCAAGAGTTAGAAATCAGTCTGTGCGCGTGTGACGAAGAGGACGTGCATCTGATGATATCGTTTTCCTATACATACTTCTTTCATATGAAATATTATAGTTGAATTACATTGTAGGCTACCTGAGGATTATATAGAAACATATTTAGACTTGTTTTAACAAAGTTTAACAGTAGCTTTTTGGATTCCTTTCTCTGCATGTTGAACG
Organism: Oncorhynchus mykiss; assembly: GCF_013265735.2. Classification (NCBI taxonomy): domain Eukaryota; kingdom Metazoa; phylum Chordata; class Actinopteri; order Salmoniformes; family Salmonidae; genus Oncorhynchus; species Oncorhynchus mykiss. Next base: position 5,754,192 of record NC_048575.1, read on the forward strand.
AGTGGATTACTCAAATTGATGGCGCCAACTAAACAGACTTTTTGGGATATAAAAGAAGGATTTTATCTAACAAAACGACACTACATGTTGTAGCTGGGACCCTTTGGATGACAAATCAAAGGAAGATTTTCAAAAAGTAAGTAAATATTTCATCACTATTTGTGATTTTATGAAGCCTGTGTCCCGGTGGGAAAATATGTTGATGTGGGGCGCCGTCCTCAAACAGTCGCATGGTATGCTTTCGCTGTAAAGCCTATTGTAAATCGGACAGTGCAGTTAGATTCAAAATAATTTAAGCTTTTAACCAATATAAGACACGTGTATGTACCTAAATGTTTAATATCCATAATATTTTATGATTATTTATTTGAATTGCTTGACCTCCAATTTCACCGGAAGTTGTCGACAGGTGTCCCGCTAGCTAGCGCCTAGCCCTAAGAAGTTTTAAATACTACCCACAAAACACCAGTCTGACTGAAGTAAACTGCAGTCTGAGTCTCAACGTCAACAGTGAAGAGGCGACTCTGGGATGCTGGCCTTCTTGGCAGAGTTGCAAAGAAAAATCCATGTATCAGACTGGCCAAAAACAAAGAAAATATTAAGATGGGCATAAGAACACTGGTCGCAAAGTTCAAGGGGGCCGAATACTTTCGCAAGGCACTGTATATAGTATTATATTTTACATATTACTAAATTATATTATTAGATATTAATATATGACTAAATATTGATATATGATTACATATTAATATTATATTATTATATTATTAATATATGACTATATTTTCACATCATAATATATTATTACATTAGTATATATATTTTTTTATTTTACCTTTATTTAACCAGGTAGGCTAGTTGAGAACAAGTTCTCATTTATAACTGCAACCTGGCCAAGATAAAGCATAGCAGTGTGAACAGACAACAACAACAGAGTTACACATGGAGTAAACAATTAACAAGTCAATAACACAGTAGAAAAAAAGAGAGTCTATATACATTGTGTGCAAAAGGCATGAGGAGGTAGGCGAATAATTACAATTTAGCAGATTAACACTGGAGTGATAAATGATCAGACGGTCATGATATATTAATATATTATATTAATATATTATTACCTTGTTACATTAATATAGTATTATATTATCACATATTCACATATTATCATTATTACATATTAATATATTATTAAATATATTATTAAATTATTACATATTACTATAGTATTAGATTCAAATATATTTTTAGATATTCATATAGTATTACATATTAGTATATCATTATAATATTACAAATTAGTATATTATTATATACCATTATAATATTACATATTAGTATATTATTACATATTAATATATTATTAAATTATTACATATTACTATAGTATTAGATTCCAATATATTTTTAGATATTCATATAGTATTACGTATTAGTATATTATTACATACCATTATAATATTACATATTAGTATATTATTACATACCATTATAATATTACATATTAGTATATTATTACATACCATTATAATATTACATATTAGTATATTATTACATACCATTATAATATTACATATTAGTATATTATTACATACCATTATAATATTACATATTAGTATATTATTACATACCATTATACTATTACATATTAGTATATTATTACATACCATTATAATATTACATATTAGTATATTATTACATACCATTATAATATTACATATTAGTATATTATTACATACCATTATAATATTACATATTAGTATATTATTACATACCATTATAATATTACATATTAGTATATTATTACATACCATTATAATATTACATATTAGTATATTATTACATACCATTATAATATTACATATTAGTATATTATTACATACCATTATAATATTACATATTAGTATATTATTACATACCATTATAATATTACATATTAGTATATTATTACATACCATTATAATATTACATATTAGTATATTATTACATACCATTATAATATTACATATTAGTATATTATTACATACCATTATAATATTACATATTAGTATATTATTACATACCATTATAATATTACATATTAGTATATTATTACATACCATTATAATATTACATATTAGTATATTATTACATACCATTATAATATTACATATTAGTATATTATTACATACCATTATAATATTACATATTAGTATATTATTACATACCATTATAATATTACATATTAGTATATTATTACATACCATTATAATATTACATATTAGTATATTATTACATACCATTATAATATTACATATTAGTATATTATTACATACCATTATAATATTACATATTAGTATATTATTACATACCATTATAATATTACATATTAGTATATTATTACATACCATTATAATATTACATATTAGTATATTATTACATACCATTATAATATTACATATTAGTATATTATTACATACCATTATAATATTACATATTAGTATATTATTACATAGTCATATATTATAATTATATTATCACATATTGATACATTACTATATTATTTCATATGAATATATTATTAGATATGATTACATATGATTATAATATTATTATATTATTAATATATTAATATATCATCACATAATAATATGCTATTACATATTACCATATTATTAGATATTAATATAGTATGACCTTATTACAAAATATATTACTATATTATTACATATTACTATGTTATCATGTTAATACATTATTATATATGTATATATATATATATATACATGATTACATATTGATATTATTACATTTAAATATATTACATATTAATATAGTATTATATTATCACATGTTAATATAGTATTACTAAGTAATTACACATTACTATACTATTATATTCAAATATATTATTACATATTACATTACATAATAAAATATATTATTAGATATTAGTATATTATTAGATATTATTACAATATTACATATGAATAGTAATACATATCATTAAATTAGTACATTATTACATATCATATTATTATTACTAATATTACTACATTAATCTGGTTTATAGAGCTGAATATCAAGGGAGGTATGATCTAATGATGTCATGTTTAAAGATGAATTGTACGGCCCAAATGGCACCCTTTTCCCCACATAGTGCACTACTGGCACCCTATTCCCCACATAGTGGCACCCTATTCCCTACATAGTGGCACCCTATTCCCCACATAGTGCACTACCTGTGAGGGGTACACTAGAACAGAGGCTGCGTCCCATAGTGCCCTGGTCCTGAGTAGTGCATTGGATAGGGAACAGGGTGCTATTTGGGACCCACTACTGATCCAATAATGTCATGTTCAAAGGGTAGGGGGGGAGAGAGAGAGAGAGAGAGAGAGAGAGCAATGTCATCCTCAAACCATTGACTAGCTCTTAACGTGAATAAATCTCTCTGATGACACCTAGAAATGTAATTTTAGACAATGTCAACAGCCTCATCCACCCCTAAATTACCCCGTTGCCTAAACTCTAAAGTGTTTGTTCTGCGTTTTAACAGGCTACATAAATCTCATCTTTAGGTCCATGGAAAGTCATACTTTGTATAATAATCACTTAGAATTGGGAGGATTGACATTAATAAATTGAACTAAGGAAACGATGTGGTACACCCGATGGCATTAATAATGCAGTCAGTTAGATTGTGGACACTAGAAAACCACACACTTCATGAGAATAGTTTGGAGAAAGTGTTACACTAGAATGCTGAGAAAAGTTGATTTCACCTGTAAGTCAGTACGGGACAGAGAAGACAACAAGAAAGAACCGGCCGATATAGGATAAAGATGGAGAGAGGAAGGTAAGTGAAATAGACAGAGACAAAAAGAGAGAAAGAGCAGAGAAAGAGAGGGAGGGAAGTGAAATAGACAGAGACAAAAAGAGAGAAAGAGCAGAGAAAGAGAGGGAGGGAAGTGAAATAGACAGAGACAAAAATAGAGAAAGAGCAGAGAAAGAGAGGGAGGGAAGTATTCAGACGCCTGGACTTTTCCCCACATCGTGTTAATTACTCCCCCCCCCAACCAATAATACACAATACCCCATAATGGTTACAGCCTAAATCTACAGCCCAATTCTACAGCCCAATTCTACAGCCCAATTCTACAGCCCAATTCTACAGCCCAATTCTACAGCCCAATTCTACAGCCTAATTCTACAGCCTAATTCTACAGCCCAATTCTACAGCCCAATTCTACAGCCCAATTCTACAGCCCAATTCTACAGCCCAATTCTACAGCCTAATTCTACAGCCTAATTCTACAGCCTAATTCTACAGCCCAATTCTACAGCCTAATTCTACAGCCTAATTCTACAGCCTAATTCTACAGCCTAATTCTACAGCCCAATTCTACAGCCTAATTCTACAGCCCAATTCTACAGCCTAATTCTACAGCCTAATTCTACAGCCCAATTCTACAGCCTAATTCTACAGCCTAATTCTACAGCCTAATTCTACAGCCCAATTCTACAGCCCAATTCTACAGCCTAATTCTACAGCCCAATTCTACAGCCTAATTCTACAGCCTAATTCTACAGCCCAATTCTACAGCCTAATTCTACAGCCTAATTCTACAGCCTAATTCTACAGCCCAATTCTACAGCCCAATTCTACAGCCTAATTCTACAGCCTAATTCTACAGCCCAATTCTACAGCCTAATTCTACAGCCCAATTCTACAGCCTAATTCTACAGCCCAATTCTACAGCCCAATTCTACAGCCCAATTCTACAGCCTAATTCTACAGCCCAATTCTACAGCCCAATTCTACAGCCCAATTCTACAGCCTAATTCTACAGCCCAATTCTACAGCCTAATTCTACAGCCCAATTCTACAGCCCAATTCTACAGCCTAATTCTACAACCCAATTCTACAGCCTAATTCTACAGCCTAATTCTACAGCCCAATTCTACAGCCCAATTCTACAGCCCAATTCTACAGCCTAATTCTACAGCCCAATTCTACAGCCCAATTCTACAGCCTAATTCTACAGCCCAATTCTACAGCCTAATTCTACAGCCTAATTCTACAGCCTAATTCTACAGCCCAATTCTACAGCCTAATTCTACAGCCTAATTCTACAGCCTAATTCTACAGCCTAATTCTACAGCCTAATTCTACAGCCTAATTCTACAGCCTAATTCTACAGCCTAATTCTACAGCCTAATTCTACAGCCTAATTCTACAGCCCAATTCTACAGCCCAATTCTACAGCCTAATTCTACAGCCCAATTCTACAGCCTAATTCTACAGCCTAATTCTACAGCCTAATTCTACAGCCTACTTCTACAGCCTAATTCTACAGCCTAATTCTACAGCCCAATTCTACAGCCTAATTCTACAGCCTAATTCTACAGCCTAATTCTACAGCCTAATTCTACAGCCTAATTCTACAGCCTAATCAATAATACACAATACCCCATAATGGTTACAGCCTAATTCTACAGCCTAATCAATAATACACAATACCCCATAATGGTTACAGCCTAATTCTACAGCCTAATCAATAATACACAATACCCCATAATGGTTACAGCCTAATTCTACAGCCTAATTCTACAGCCTAATTCTACAGCCTAATTCTACAGCCTAATCAATAATACACAATACCCCATAATGGTTACAGCCTAATCAATAATACACAATACCCCAATGACAAAGTGATTTTTTGCAAATGTATTAAGAATTATAAACTGAAACATCACACTTACATAAGTATCAGACCCTTTACTGAGTACTTTGTTGAAGCACCTTTGGAAGCGATTACAGCCTCGAGTCTTCTTGGATATGACGCTACAGGCTTGGCACACCTGTATTTAGGGAGTTTCTCCCATTCTTCTATTCAGATCATCTCTTTTAACAAACTCCAAGGGGGCTCTCATGTGCCTTTTACTGAGGAGAGTCTTCCGTCTGGCCACAGTTTGTTTTTCATTTGATTTAAGCTTTATTTAACTAGGCAAGTCAGTTAAGAACAAATTCTGATTTACAATGACGGCCCTACACCGGCCAAACCCGGAACGACGCTGGGTCGATGTGCGCCGCCTTATGGGACTCCCAATCACGGCCGATTGTGATACAGCCTGGAATCGAACCAGGGTTTGCAGTGACGCCTTTAGCACTGAGATGCAGTGCAATAGATCACTGCGCCACCCAGCGGAGCACTCTACCATAAAGGCCTCGATGGTGGAGTGCTGCAGAGATGGCTGTCCTTCTGGAAGGTTCTCCCATCTCCACAGAGGAACTCTATAATATTAGGTTTTGGTAGACAGACTGACCGTTGGGTTTTTGGTCACCTCCCTGACCAAGGTCCTTTTGCTCAGTTTGGCTGGACGGCCAGCTCTAGAAAGAGTCTTAGTGTTTCCAAACTTCTTCCAATTAAGAATGATGAAGGCCACTGTGTTCTTGGGGACCTTCAATTCTGCAGACATTTTTTGGTACCCTTACCCCAGATCTGTGCTTCGACACAATCCTGTCTCATGGACAATTCCTTTGACCTCTTGGCTTGGATTTTGCTCTGACATGCACTGTCAACAGGTGTGTGCCTTTCTAATTCACGTCCAATGATTTGAATTTATCACAGGTGGACTCCATTCAAGTTGTAGAAACATCTCAAGGATGATCAATGTAAACAGGATGCACCTGAGCTCAATTTCGAGTCTCATAGCAAAGGGTCTGAATACTAATAAGGCTGTTTTAAATGTTTTATACATTTGCAAAAAAAATAATCTAAAAACCCGTTTTCATGTGTAGATTGATGAGATTTTTAAAATGTATTTAATCCATTTTAAAATAAGGCTGTAACGGAACAAAATGTGGTAAAAGTCAAGGGGTTTGAATTTTTTTCCCAGAAAGCATCTGCATAAGGTAAGGCAGGTAGGTGGCCAGCCACAGTCAACTCACTCTTGTCCTGCTCAAGTGGTTCCAGGATGTCACTCTCTGTGTCAATGGGAATGTGCCACGGCTGTCTGATAGCCTGTAGCTGCTTGTAGAACTCATCCTAGAGAGGAGAGGACAGGAGACATTACAGGGTTAATTCCTGCTTGTAGGTACAACAACACAGAGAGGAGAACAGGAGCAGGTTACAGCCATGTTCATGTTTAATTGAGGATTTTTTTAAAACAACAACGATCTACTAATCATTTTATTTAATAAAGATAATGCACGGATGTACAGTTTTTAGGTTGATTATGGATGACGTCTGGCTGTAGTGACATAACAAGCATGTATACTCTATACACAAACTTGCTTGGAATTAAGGAGATACATATTTACAGAGAATAATATAATCATCATGATGGATGGCTCCATACTATACGGAGTTATGCAGCTTCATTTACAAACGTAGGTATACAACACGAACTGGGCCAAAGTTCAGCGCAAACGACAGAAAAACACATTCTTTTGAAAATATCTATTTGATACAACCTCTAGATGTCCGTTAGCAGAATGGGATTCTGAAGTTCTTAAACAAAGAACCAAAACTAAAAAGAAACTCAACTGATTTCTAAAAGTCGACAAAAGATGGAAGGGAAGAGCTGCTAAGGTACACAACAGAATGTTTTGGTAGATAGAAGGTACACAACAGAATGTTTTGGTAGATAGAAGGTACACAACAGAATGTTTTGGTAGACAGAAGGTACTAAGGTACACAACAGAATGTTTTGGTAGATAGAAGGTACACAACAGAATGTTTTGGTAGACAGAAGGTACTAAGGTACACAACAGAATGTTTTGGTAGATAGAAGGTACTAAGGTACACAACAGAATGTTTTAGTAGACAGAAGGTACTCTTTGGAAAAAAGGGGTGAATTGATCATCAAAAAGAAAAGAGGACAAAGACACTTCATATAAAGAATTTAAATGCCTTTATTTGTATGGCATATTCATTGGAAAGAAAGTTTTAAAACTCTTAACACGTTTCAGCTGCATGGCCTTCGTCGGGGTGGGGGGGGGGGGGGGGGGGGGGGCATAGCTAGCTACCCAGCTGCCCTAGGGCCATACAAATAAAGGCATTTTAATTCATTATATGCAGAGTGCCTTGGTCCTCCTTTGTTTTTGATCGTTTCTGAAAGTCTTGGCCGTTGAAAACAGAGAATGTGTCTCTCTCTCTCTCTTTCTCGCTCTAGCTTTTGAAGGCTCTAAAGACTACTAATGGTATTACAAGGAAAGGTACACTGGCCCGTGGAGAAGGAGCAGCCTGTCACAGGGAGAAAACCTCAGTGAACCCAACCAAAGACGCTGAGCGTTGGCTGACGCCAATGTCAGTCCCATTAGTTCTACAGCTGTTTTTATTTTCTTAAAAACCAAGTATACCTCAGAGTGCAGTCCTCCGGGCCAAACTTGAATAAATACATTGTCCCGCGTTCCCTTCTAAAGGTTTCTATGTGTTCTAGTTTTCAGTGTTAAAAGATGAAGTTTTACCAGCCAGCCAGTCAGCCAGCCAGTACAGTCAGTCAGTCAGTCAGCCAGTCAGTCAGTCAGCCAGTCAGCCAGTCAGCCAGTCAGCCAGTCAGTCAGCCAGTCAGTCAGTCAGTCAGCCAGTACAGTCAGCCAGCCAGTACAGTCAGCCAGTCAGTCAGCCAGTCATTCAGCCAGTACAGCCAGCCAGTACAGCCAGTCAGCCAGCCAGTCAGCCAGTCAGTCAGCCAGTACAGCCAGCCAGTACAGCCAGTCAGTACAGCCAGCCAGCCAGTCAGTCAGTCAGTCAGCCAGCCAGTCAGCCAGTACAGCCAGCCAGTCAGCCAGTCAGTCAGTCAGTCAGTCAGTCAGCCAGCCAGTCAGCCAGTACAGCCAGCCAGTCAGCCAGTCAGCCAGTACAGTCAGCCAGTCAGCCAGTACAGTCAGCCAGTCAGCCAGTACAGTCAGCCAGCCAGTACAGTCAGCCAGTCAGTCAGACAGTCAGCCAGCCAGTCAGCCAGTACAGTCAGCCAGTCAGCCAGTCAGCCAGTACAGTCAGCCAGTCAGCCAGTCAGCCAGTACAGTCAGCCAGTACAGCCAGCCAGTCAGCCAGTACAGTCAGCCAGTCAGTCAGTCAGCCAGTACAGTCAGTCAGTCAGCCAGTCAGCCAGTCAGCCAGTACAGTCAGCCAGTCAGCCAGTACAGTCAGCCAGTCAGCCAGTACAGTCAGTCAGTTAGCCAGTACAGACAGCCAACCAGTCCAGTCAGCCAGTACAGTCAGCCAGCCAGCCAGTACAGTCAGCCAGTCAGTCAGCCAGTACAGTCAGCCAGCCAGTCAGCCTCTATGTAGGGTGCACCCTATTCCCTATATACTGTACTGTATTGCACAACTGTTGTGGTCTATGGGCCCTGGTCAACAGTAGTGCAGTATGTGGGGGAGTAGGGTGCCATTTGGGACACAAGGCTGTGTTTCAAGGAAGAATAGTTACACCAGGAAGAGGAAGGAGAGTTACACCAGGAAGAGGAAGGAGAGTTACATCAGGAAGAGGAAGGAGAGTTACATCAGGAAGAGGAAGGAGAGTTACATCAGGAAGAGGAAGGAGAGTTACACCAGGAAGAGGAAGGAGAGTTACACCAGGAAGAGGAAGGAGAGTTACACCAGGAAGAGGAATGGGAAAGTTACATCAGGAAGAGGAAGGAGAGTTACATCAGGAAGAGGAAGGAGAGTTACACCAGGAAGAGGAAGGAGAGTTACATCAGGAAGAGGAAGGAGAGTTACATCAGGAAGAGGAAGGAGAGTTACATCAGGAAGAGGAAGGAGAGTTACACCAGGAAGAGGAAGGAGAGTTACATCAGGAAGAGGAAGGAGAGTTACATCAGGAAGAGGAAGGAGAGTTACATCAGGAAGAGGAAGGAGAGTTACATCAGGAAGAGGGAGGAGAGTTACACCAGGAAGAGGAAGGAGAGTTACACCAGGAAGAGGAAGGGAGAATCAGATCTGTTTATCCCTTTTTCCTCTACATCCAGTTTTATAACCAGGCCCAACATTCCTTCATTCCCTCCTCTCTACCCCCTTTCTCTCTCTCTCTCTCTCTCTCTCTCTCTCTCTCTCTCTAGCTGTCACGGCCGTTAAAAGAACTGGACCAAGGTGCAGCGTGTTGAGCGTACATTTTCTCTTTTATTCGAAATGACGAAACAATAAACAATACAAAACAAACCGTGAAGCTTAAGGCCATGTGCCATCAAACAAAGTTAACCTCCCACAAACACAGGTGGGGAAAAGGGTACCTAAGTATGGTTCCCAATCAGAGACAACGATAGACAGCTGTCCCTGATTGAGAACCATACCAGGCCAAAACATAGAAATAGAAAATCATAGAAACACAAAACATAGAATGCCCACCCCAACTCACGCCTTGACCAAACCAAAATAGAGACATAAAAAGGATATCTAAGGTTAGGGCGTGACACTAGCTCTCTCTCTTTCTTGCATGACGCTCTCTCTCCCTGTCTATCTCTCTCTTTCTCTCTCTCCAGCCCTCTCTCTCTCCCTCTTTCAATTCAATTTAAAAAGGCTTTATTGGCAAGGGAAACATATGGTTATAGTTGCCTAAGCAAGTGAAATAAAGAAATTTAACAACATCAACTAAAAACTATTAGAAAATAACAGTAGACATTGCACTAAAAAGGTTTTAAAAAGGTAAAGATATTTCACGTGTTATATTATCAGCTGTTTAGCATTAACACAAGTAGTTATAGTACGAACAGTGGGGGAAGATAAAAAATATATATACAAATAAATTCTCTCTATTTCCCTCTTCTCTCATTGAGCTCTAGCGTCAATCATTTGTGAATCAGAATCAGGCTGCTCCGCTCTGTTCAGCTCGCTGGTGTTTTTTTGATCATCTCACTAGGCGTCAACCACAAGTAAATGTCACAAATCACAAAATTCCTGCCCCCGCCGTTAATTAAACCCTCAGAAAGGGGTAGTGATGGGGAGAAAATGGCTAGTTGCATATCGCAATGTTATTCTACTTGTTTTTATACTGTAGGTAACGTTAGCTAGCGCTAGTTGGCTTTACCTGCACAAAAAACTCCGGTACTGTTCATCCTATAGCTTGTTCTCCAAAAAAATATATATATGTCGCACCTGCTGTCTCTAACTCTGAATGAAAAGCCAACTGACATTTACTCCTGAGGCGCTGACCTGTTGCACCCTGTTGACCTGTTGCTGACCTGTTGCACCCCAACCACTGTGATTTTGAGGAGATCTGCATGAAGGAATGAGCCACAATACCAGCAACAGTGTGTGAAAATCTTGTGAAGGCTTACAGAAAACGTCCGTGTTGCCCAGCAACAGCCCCAAAACATCACTGCTCTAGAGGAGATCTGCATGGAGGAATGGGCCAAAATACCAGCAACAGTGTGTGAAAACCTTGTGAAGACTTACAGAAAACGTTTGACCTCTGTCATTGCCAACAAAGGGTATATAACAAAGTATTGAGATAAACTTTTGTTATTGACCAAATACTTATTTTCCACCATAATTTGCAAATAAATTCATAAAAAAATCCTACAATGTGATTTTCTGGATTTCTTTTCTTCTCATTTTGTCTGTCATGGTTGAAGTGTACCTATGATGAAAATTACAGGCCTCTCTCATCTTTTTAAGTGGGAGAACTTGCACAATTGGTGGCTGACTAAATACTTTTTTGCCCCACTGTACAGTATTCTATACCATCTACTGCATCTTGCCGCATTTGTCGCCATCGCTCATCCATACATTTATGTGTACATATTATTTTTCATTATTTTACATTTGTGTGTATAAGGTAGTCGTCATGAATTTGTTCGATTACTTGTTAGATATTACAGCATTGTCGGAACTAGAAGCACAAGCGTTTCGCTACACTCGCATTAACATCTGCTAACCATGTGTATGTGACCAATAAAATTTGATTTGATTTGATGTTTTGGAACATCGTATAGAATTCTGAGAATCATAATACTATAATGAAACAGGCAGGAAGCAGGTCTCGAACCCTCAACCTTCTAGCCAGAAGTCCAGCGCGCTATCGACTGTGCCCCAAAAGCATGCTCAAGCGGCAGAGTCGATATCCACGCTTATAAACCCAGGGTCGTTACAGTTTATATCGTATCAGCACCTGAGTATAGTGATCATATTGTATCGTGAGGTCCCAGGCAATTCCCAGCCTTAGAAAAGAGTCCCCACAAGTCCAAAGTATATTTTAGGGTTAGAATTAGGGTTAGGTTTAGGGTTAGAATTAGGGTTAAGTTTAGGGTTTAGAATTAGGGTTAGGTTAGGGTTAGAATTAGGGTTAGGTTTAGGGATAGTATTAGGGTTAGGGATAGAATTAGGTTTAGGTTTAGGCTTGGGTGTTTTGGTTAGGTTTAGGGTTAGGGCTAGGTTTGGGGTAATAGGATTTTGAATGGCAATCAATTATTTGGTCCCCACAAAACAAATGTGTGTGTGTGTGTGTGTGTGTGTGTTAGTTATGTGCACAACGCAAACAAGAACACAAACAAGGCTAACATCTACCTGGAGTGAGTGGCCGTGTTCAACAGAATCAAATCTGTGATGCTTTGTGGGTAAATTGTAAATTGACTGACCGATCTACAAATCATAATGAGTTGTTATTTATCATGCAAAATGATTAGTATATCAGTCAGCTGATGTTGAACAAACCTCTGACAGATAGGCCTTGAGGCTGGAGGCCTTGCCCAGACTATCTGTTGTACTCAGCCCAGGAGGCGTGAGCAGGGGCCTGGGTCGGGTTGGCTGACTGGTGGGGGTCACCGGCCTGCTCCGTGACTTCCTGAAGGTCACCTCCTTATGACCCCTGTGACCTCCGTGAACACCGACCCCTGGGGTCACGGCCGTCATGGCCGACTTGGAGGTCAGCAGGCTGTTGGGGGTCATCGGTCTGCTGCTTGGGGTTCTGGGGGTCGTAATTCTGCTGCCGGAGTTGCTGGGGGAATGAGTCCGGTGGCTGCCGGTCATGGTGAGGGAGGTGGGCTTGCGGGTGAGCAGGGGGCTGAGTTTAGGACTGACCAGGGGATAACCTATAGAGCTGGGCTTGGCTGAGCGGGTGAGGATGGGAGACTGAGGTCGTGAAGGCTGGCCGGTTAAGGGGAGGGTACTGGGGAGTGAGGCCGGGAGAGAGGTGTGGAACAAGGGGGTGAGTAGAAGAGAGCTGTGGGGGCTGTTGGGACTCCGCTGGGCTAGTTTCCCCTGCTCTGCCAGCTTGGCCAGGTCCTTCTCCACCTCTGAAAGGAGACAGAGACAAACAGGTTGGGAATATAAATGCATAATGACATTAGGACCTAGAGTCTTCCCTTAAGTTATAACCTAGTCAGGTCCTTCTAGAGTTTTCTCTGAAGTTATAACCTAGTCAGGTCCTTCTAGAGTTTTCCCTGAAGTTATAACCTAGCCAGGTCCTTCTCCACCTCTGAAGGGGGACAGAGACAAAGACAGAACGACCATAACGAATGATGAACAAACAAGATTTATAAATCCATAACGTTACGTCATGGATTTAGAAGCTTCTGATAGGCTAATTGACATCATTTGAGTCAATTTGAGGTGTACCTGTGGATGTATTTCAAGGCCCACCTTCAAACTCAGTGCCTCTTTCCTTGACATCATGGGAAAATGAAAGGAAATCATCCAAGACCTCAGAAAAAAAATTGTAGACCTCCAAAAGTCTGGTTCATCCTTGGGAGCAATTTCCAAACGCCTGAAGGTACCACGTTCATCTGTACAAACAACAGTACGCAAGTACACTGCTCAAAAAAATAAAGGGAACACTTAAACAACACAATGTAACTCCAAGTCAATCACACTTCTGTGAAATCAAACTGTCCACTTAGGAAGCAACACTGATTGACAATAAATGTCACATGCTGTTGTGCAAATGGAATAGACAACAGGTGGAAATTATAGGCATTTAGCAAGACACCCCCAATAAAGGAGTGGTTCTGCAGGTGGGACCACAGACCACTTCTCAGTTCCTATGCTTCCTGGCTGATCTTTTGGTCACTTTTGAATGCTGGCGGTGCTTTCACTCTAGTGGTAGCATGAGACAGAGTCTACAACCCACACAAGTGGCTCAGGTAGTGCAGCTCATCCAGGATGGTACATCAATGCGAGATGTGGCAAGAAGGTTTGCTGTGTCTGTCAGCGTAGTGTCCAGAGCATGCAGGCGCTACCAGGAGACAGGCCAGTACATCAGGAGACGTGGAGGAGGCCGTAGGAGGGCAACAACCCAGCAGCAGGACCGCTACCTCCACCTTTGTGCAAGGAGGAGCAGGAGGAGCACTGCCAGAGCCCTGCAAAATGACCTCCAGCAGGCCACAAATGTGCATGTGTCTGCTCAAACGGTCAGAAACAGACTCCATGAGGGTGATATGAGGGCCCGACGTCCACAGGTGCGGGTTGTGCTTACAGCCCAACACCGTGCAGGACGTTTGGCATTTGCCAGAGAACACCATGATTGGCAAATTCGCCACTGGCGCCCTGTGCTCTTCACAGATGAAAGCAGGTTCACACTGAGCACATGTGACAGACGTGACAGTCTGGAGATGCCGTGGAGAACGTTCTGCTGTCTGCAACATCCTCCAGCATGACCGGTTTGGCGGTGGGTCAGTCATGGTGTGGGGTGGCATTTCTTTGGGGGGCCGCACAGCCCTCCATGTGCTCACCAGAGGTAGCCTGACTGCCATTAGGTACCGAGATGAGATCCTCAGACCCCTTGTGAGACCACATGCTGGTGCGGTTGGCCCTGGGTTCCTCCTAATGCAAGACAATGCTAGACCTCATGTGGCTGGAGTGTGTCAGCAGTTCCTGCAAGAGGAAGGCATTGATGCTATGGACTGGCCCGCCCGTTCCCCAGACCTGAATCCAATTGAGCACATCTGGGACATCATGTCTTGCTCCATCCAACACAGACTGTCCAGGAGTTGGCGGATGCTTTAGTCCAGGTCTAGAAGGAGATCCTTCAGGAGACCATCCGCCACCTCATCAGGTGCATGCCCAGGCGTTGTAGGGAGGTCATACAGGTACGTGGAGGCCACACACACTACTGAGCCTCATTTTGACTTGTTTTAAGGACATTACATCAAAGTTGGATAAGCCTGTAGTGTGTTTTTCCACTTTAATTTTGAGTGTGACTCCAAATCCAGACCTCCATGGGTTGATACATTTGATTTCCATTGATACTTTTTGTGTGATTTTGTTGTCAGCACATTCAACTATGTAAAGAAAAAGTATTTAATAAGAATATTTAATTCATTCAGATCTAGGATGTGTTATTTTAGTGTTCCCATTTTTGAGCACTGTATAAACACCATGGGACAACGCAGTCGTCATACCGCTCAGGAAGGAGATGCATTCAGTCTCTTAGAGATGAACGTACGTTGGTGCGAAAAGTGCAAATCAATCCCAGAACAACAGCAAAGGACCTTGTGAAGATGCTGGAGGAAACATGTACAAAAGTATCTATATCCACAGTAAAACGAGTCCTATATCGACATAACCTGAAAGGCTGCTCAGCAAGGAAGAAGCCACTGCTCCAAAACCGCCATAAAAAAGCCAGACTACGGTTTGCAACTGTACATGGGGACAAAGATCGTACTTTTTGGAGAAATGTCCTCTGGTCTGATTAAAAAAAATAGAAATGTCTGGCCATAATGACCATCGTTATGTTTGGAGGAAAAAGGGGGAGGCTTGCAAGCCGAAGAACACCGTCCCAACCATAAAGTATGGGGGTGGCAGCATCATGTTGTGGGGGGGCTTTGCTGCAGGAGGGACTGGTGCACTTCACAAAATAGATGGCTTCATGAGGGAGGACAATTATGTGGATATATTGAAGCTTTATGGCTGTAACATGGATTATGGGAAGTTTTATGGCTGTAACATGGATTAGGGGAAGTTTATGGCTGTAACGTGGATTAGGGGAAGTTTATGGCTGTAACATGGATTATGGGAAGTTTTATGGCTGTAACATGGATTAGGGGAAGTTTATGGCTGTAACATGGATTAGGGGAAGTTTATGGCTGTAACATGGATTATGGGAAGTTTTATGGCTGTAACATGGATTAGGGGAAGTTTTATGGCTGTAACATGGTTTTAAAGAGCAACTGAACACGCCTAATGGCACGTGTTTTTTTCCTGTTGCTCATTAGGGAAACGAGATTTCAGTCTTGGAGGTGTGTTTCCTGACCAATTCTATGTGTGGTTAATGATGATTGTCCGTGTCACGACTCCGACCGAAGGTGGCTCCCCTTCCCGTTCGGGTGGCGCTCGGCGGTCGTAGTCGCCGGCCTACTAGCTGCCACTGATTATTTCCTCCCCCTCCCTTATGTGTTCATTGAGTGCACCTGTTTTGAATTCTATAATATTAGTGAGGCTTTATTTAGTCAGCCGGCCCGCCTGGTTCCTTGTGCGGGATTAATTATTGTGACCTTCTGTGTTGTGTAAACTTGTGTGCACGTCTGTGAGTTACGTGCTTTCCCATTTCGTGGGTCTTTTCTGGACCGTTTAAGTCCCCCTGTTTGGGGCGTTTGTTTTGTTTACGCCCTGTGTTTTCGTGGGGTTGGCTTATGTTCACCGTTGTGGTGCATTAAAATAGCACTCCCCTGAACTCTCTGCTTCCTGCGCCTGACTTCTCACCCACTACACTCAGAACGTTACAGAATCCCGCACCCTGAGGAATGGAGTCAGCAGGAGCAACAGCCAATCCCCTCCCATCGATGGAGGAAAGGGTTCTACATCATACCACCGTTCTCCATCGGATCGGAACGGCTATGGATCAAGTGATGGAGAGAATGGACCGATGGGAGAGAAGTGGTCTCCTCTCTCCACCTTCGGCTCCCCCCCCTCAGGACTCCCCATCTCCCGACTCCAGCACCCTCCGTCTTACGCTCCCGAGGGTCTATGATGGAGCGGCGGCGGGGTGCCAGGGGTTCTTACTCCAGCTAGAACTGTACCTAGCCACCGTCAGACCCACTCCCTCGGGAGCGGAGAGGGTGAGTGTCCTCATCTCCTGTCTCACGGGTCGTGCTCTGGAGTGGGCGAACGCAGTCTGGAATGGCCCAGACTCAGCGAAGGAGCACTACCCAGAGTTTTCCCGCCGCTTCCGCGCAGTGTTTGACCACCCTCCAGATGGCCGAGCAGCGGGAGAGCGACTATTCCATCTCCGGCAGGAGAAGAGGAGCGCCCAGGATTACGCGTTGGAGTTCCGGACCTTGGCAGCAGGATCTGGGTGGAACGACAGGGCTCTTATCGACCATTACCGGTGTAGTCTCCGGGAGGACGTCCGCAGGGAGCTAGCGTGTCGGGACACCGCTCTTTCCCTGGATGAGCTAATTGACATGTCCATCCGACTGGACAATCTGCTGGCTGCCCGCGGGCGTTCGGAGAGGGTCCTGTGTGTTCCACCACCCAGCACCGTCACTCCCGTTCCGATGGAGTTGGGAGGGACTGTGCCGAGGGGTACCGGAGGAGGAGGCTCCCTCTGCACCAGCTGTGGTCGGAGAGGACACACGGCCGATCGGTGCTGGGGGGGTCCGTCTGGGAGTCGAGATGGTAGGCGGAACATTTCTCGATCACCCCAGGTGAGTCAGCACCAAACTCACCCAGAACCCCCTGTTGGTCACATGTTTGTCTTGATTTTTTTCCTTAAATTTTTCCCCTCTTCCCAGCATAGGGCGCTAGTCGATTCAGGCGCAGCTGGGAACTTTATGGACCGCGGACTCGCTATTAAATTAGGTGTTCCGCTTGTGCCGATAGATTCTCCCTTTCCCGTGCACTCCCTAGATAGCCGGCCATTAGGGTCAGGGGTGGTCAGGGAGACCACGGTTCCACTGGACATGGTAACGCAGGGGAATCATAGGGAGCGTATCAGTCTCTACATTATTGATGCGCCTGCGTTTCCAGTGGTGCTAGGGATTCCCTGGCTGGCCCGGCACAATCCTAAAATTTCGTGGAGACAGGGGGTTCTCCAGGGGTGGTCAGAGGAGTGTTCTGGAAGGTGTCTGGGAGTTTCCATCGGTGCCACCTCGGTGGAGAGTCCAGACCAGGGTCCCACGGTGTGCATTCCCCCCGAGTATGCCGATTTGGCAATCGCTTTCAGTAAAAAGAAGGCGACTAAATTACCACCACATCGACCGGGAAGGGATTGTGCGATAGATCTCCAGGTAGACGCTGCGCTTCCCAAGAGTCACGTGTACCCATTATCCCAGGAGGAGACGTTGGCTATGGAGACATATATCACGGAGTCTCTGGGACAGGGGTACATTCGGTCCTCCATCTCACCCGTCTCCTCGAGTTTCTTTTTTGTGAGGAAAAAGGAGGGAGGTTTGCGTCCGTGTATTGATTATAGAGGTCTAAATGCCATCACTGTGGGATTCAGCTACCCACTACCTCTCATTGCTACGGCAGTGGAATCATTTCAGGGAGCGCAGTTCTTCACAAAATTGGATCTCAGGAGCGCGTATAGCCTGGTGCGTATTCGGAAGGGAGACGAGTGGAAAACCGCATTTAGTACCACATCGGGCCACTATGAGTACTGCGTCATGCCGTATGGGTTAAAGAATGCTCCAGCCGTTTTTCAATCCTTTGTAGACGATATTCTCAGGGACCTGCACAGGCAGGGAGTAGTTGTTTATATCGATGATATTCTGATCTACTCAGCCACTCACGCCGCGCATGTGTCTCTGGTACGCAGGGTGCTTGGTAGACTGCTGGAGCATGACCTATACGTCAAGGCTGAGAAGTGTGTGTTCTCCAAACGAGCCGTCTCCTTTCTGGGTTATCGCATTTCCACCTCGGGGGTGGAGATGGAGGGTGACCGCAGTAAGGCCGTGCGTAATTGGCCGACTCCGACCACGGTAAAAGAGGTGCAGCGGTTTTTGGGTTTTGCCAACTACTACCGGAGGTTTATCCGGGGTTTTGGCCAGGTAGCGGCTCCAATTACCTCACTGCTGAAGGGGGGTCCGGTGCGGTTGCGGTGGTCAGCAGAGGCGGACGGAGCTTTCAACAAGTTGAAGGCGCTGTTCACGGATGCACCCGTGTTGGCCCATCCGGACCCCTCTCTAGCATTCATAGTGGAGGTGGATGCGTCCGAGGCTGGGGTGGGTGCCGTGCTATCACAGCGCTCGGGTACGCCACCAAAACTCCGCCCCTGCGCTTTCTTCTCGAGGAAGCTCAGCCCAGCGGAGCGTAACTATGATGTGGGTGACCGGGAGTTGTTAGCGGTGGTCAGGGCTCTGAAGGTGTGGAGACACTGGCTTGAGGGGGCTAAGCACCCCTTTCTCATCTGGACCGACCACCAAAATCTGGAGTATATTCGGGCAGCTAGGAGACTGAACCCGCGTCAGGCAAGGTGGGCCATATTTTTTACCCGATTCCGGTTCACTTTATCGTATAGACCGGGCTCCCAGAACGTGAAGGCGGATGCGCTGTCCCGCCTTTACGACACAGAGGATAGGTCCACCGAACCTACTCCCATCCTTCCCGCCTCAAAGCTGATAGCACCGGTGGTATGGGAGGTGGACTCGGACATCGAGCGGGCGTTACGGGCTGAACCCGCGCCTCCTCAGTGTCCGGCGGGGCAGAAGTACGTGCCGCTTGGTGTTCGGGACCAACTGATTCGGTGGGCTCACGTCCTACCCTCCTCGGGTCACCCTGGGGTGAGGAGGACAATAGGAAGCCTTCGGGGGAGGTATTGGTGGCCTACCTTGGCTAGGGACGTTAAGGTTTATGTCTCCTCCTGTTCAGTATGCGCCCAGAGTAAGGCTCCTAGGCACCTTCCTAGAGGGAAGTTACAACCCCTCCCCGTTCCACAACGGCCATGGTCACATCTATCCGTAGACTTCCTGACCGATCTTCCCCCGTCTCAGGGGAACACCACGGTTCTGGTGATTGTGGATCGGTTCTCTAAGTCCTGCCGTCTCCTCCCGTTGCCCGGTATCCCTACAGCCCTACAGACTGCGGAGGCATTATTCACCCACGTCTTCCGGCACTACGGGGTGCCGGAGGACATCGTTTCTGATCGGGGCCCCCAGTTCACGTCCCGAGTATGGAGGGCGTTCATGGAGCGTCTGGGGGTCTCGGTCAGCCTGACCTCCGGTTATCACCCCGAAAGTAATGGGCAGGTGGAGAGAGTAAACCAGGAGGTGGGTAGGTTTCTGCGGTCGTACTGCCAGGACCGGCCAGGGGAGTGGGCGAGGTACATCCCCTGGGCCGAAATGGCCCAGAACTCACTACGCCACTCCTCTACTAATGTGTCCCCTTTTCAGTGTGTGTTGGGGTACCAGCCGGTCCTGGCACCGTGGCATCCGAGCCAGACCGAGGCTCCTGCGGTGGAGGAATGGGTACAGCGCTCCAAAGAGACCTGGAGGGCCGTCCGGGAATCCCTTCAACAAGCTAGTGGACGGCAGAAAAGGAGTGCTGACCGCCACCGCAGTGAGGCCCCCGTGTTTGTACCGGGGGACAGGGTCTGGCTCTCGACCCGAAACCTGCCCCTCCGCTTGCCCTGCCGGAAGCTTGGGCCGCAGTGTGTAGGGCCTTTCAAAGTCCTGAGGAGAATAAACGAGGTGTGTTATCGATTACAACTCCCTTCCTATTATCGTATTAACCCCTCGTTTCATGTGTCTCTCCTCAGGCCGGTGGTAGCTGGTCCCCTACAGGACGGTGAGGTGCCGGAGGTCCCTCCTCCCCCTCTGGACATCGAGGGGTCCCCGGCGTATACGATACGGGCCATTCTGGACTCGAGACGCCGGGTGAGGGGCCTGCAGTACCTCGTGGACTGGGAGGGGTACGGTCCGGAGGAGAGGTGCTGGGTACCGGTGGGGGACATTTTGGATCCGTCAATGTTGAGGGATTTCCATCGCCTCCATCCGGAGCGCCCTGCGCCTCGTCCTCCGGGTCGACCTCGAGGCCGGTGTCGGCGCGCTGCGGGAGCCGCGCGTCAAGGGGGGGGTACTGTCACGACTCCGACCGAAGGTGGCTCCCCTTCCCGTTCGGGTGGCGCTCGGCGGTCGTCGTCGCCGGCCTACTAGCTGCCACTGATTATTTCCTCCCCCTCCCTTATGTGTTCATTGAGTGCACCTGTTTTGAATTCTATAATATTAGTGAGGCTTTATTTAGTCAGCCGGCCCGCCTGGTTCCTTGTGCGGGATTAATTATTGTGACCTTCTGTGTTGTGTAAACTTGTGTGCACGTCTGTGAGTTACGTGCTTTCCCATTTCGTGGGTCTTTTCTGGACCGTTTAAGTCCCCCTGTTTGGGGCGTTTGTTTTGTTTACGCCCTGTGTTTTCGTGGGGTTGGCTTATGTTCACCGTTGTGGTGCATTAAAATAGCACTCCCCTGAACTCTCTGCTTCCTGCGCCTGACTTCTCACCCACTACACTCAGAACGTTACAGTCCGTCATGAGACACTGTAGATTCAGAGATACATGTTGACATTTTTAGAGAGAGAGATAGAGACAGAGGCAGAGACAGACAGAGAGAGAGACAGAGGCAGAGACACAGAGAGTGAGAGAGAGAGAGAGAGAGAGAAAGAGAGAGAGAGAGAGACAGAGAGAGAGAGAGAGGCAGAGACACAGAGAGTGAGAGAGAGAGAGAGAGAAAGAGAGAGAGAGAGAGAGACAGAGAGAGACAGAGAGAGAGAGACAGACACAGAGACAGACACAGAGACACAGCGACACAGAGACAGAGAGACAGAGAGACAGAGAGACACAGAGACACAGAGAGACAGAGAGAGAGAGAGAGAGACAGACACAGAGACAGACACAGAGACACAGAGACACAGAGACAGAGAGACAGAGAGACACAGAGACACAGAGAGACAGAGAGACAGAGACAGAGAGAGAGAGAGAGAATTTCCAAGACAATTATGAAATAACATAGATTTGCCTCATTTGATTGTTAAAACGAAAAAAGGAGAAAGTGACGGCGACCACCACATAATACTCGGGGTACGAGATGAAACAATAGGAGAGGTGGTGGATTGAATCATGGAACAGATTAGCAGCTAGAAAGAAGAGGAATTGGGTTGGGTTGTACAACAGCTCCCTTCAACCACCTAGCGGGGAGAGTCTCTGTTTCAATATAAACAGCCCAACTCGGGCGTAAAACAACTAGAAATCAAAGACATCTGATGGCTTGAGGCCGTTTCATAAAGAAAAGAATGCAAAGTGTGCCGTGCCGTCCACACAAGGGCTTCTCTCGTGTCTGTAGAGCCAGCCAGAGTACAGTTCTCTGTGTTGTAAAGCCACAAACTCACTGCATTTCATTCAGTGCAGTAGGTAGAGAAGTTATAATAATTCATGTCGGATTAGATTTAAAAAAAAATAATTATACATTTAAATGGTAATCAGTCCATGAATCACAACTCTAACACTGATCCAGCCCCCTACACTCTCCCTTCCTCTCCTCACAGTCTCCATAGGTAAGACTGGCTCCACTACAGTCTCCATAGGTATTTTTATTTTTATACTGTGTACTAGGTACTGTGTTACAGTGTACTGTGTTACAGTGTACTGTGTTACTGTGTACTGTGCACTAGGTACTGTGTACTAGGTACTGTGTTACAGTGTACTGTGTTACTGTGTACTGTGTTACTGTGTACTAGGTACTGTGTACTAGGTACTGTGTTGCAGTGTACTGTGTTACTGTGTACTAGGTACTGTGTACTAGGTACTGTGTTGCAGTGTACTGTGTTACTGTGTACTGTGCACTAGGTACTGTGTACTAGGTACTGTGTTACAGTGTACTGTGTTACTGTGTACTAGGTACTGTGTACTAGGTACTGTGTTACAGTGTACTGTGTTACTGTGTACTAGGTACTGTGTACTAGGTACTGTGTTGCAGTGTACTGTGTTACTGTGTACTGTGCACTAGGTACTGTGCACTAGGTACTGTGCACTAGGTACTGTGTACTAGGTACTGTGTTGCAGTGTACTGTGTTACTGTATACTGTGTTACTGTGTACTGTGTTACTGTGTACTGTGTACCAGGTACTGTGTTACTGTGTACTGTGTACCAGGTACTGTGTTACTGTGTACTGTGCACTAGGTACTGTGTTACCGTGTACTGTGTACCAGGTACTGTGTTACTGTGTACTAGGTACTGTGTTACCGTGTACTGTGTTACCGTGTACTGTGTTACCGTGTAACTAGGTACTGTGTACGATGTACAGTACTGTGTTATTTTGTTACAGTGTACTGTGTTACTATGTACTTTGTACTGTGTTACAGTGTTATAGTGTTGTGCTGCTGGCTAAGAGAAAACGTTTTCTTTCTCACTCTCAGAGTGTTGGAAACTAGTCTATTACTGTAAAGATGGAGATAGTCGACCGTTGTCTTTTCAAGAGCTTTTATTCTTATTTTTAAGAGCTCAGAGTGAACATGTTGCCAACACAGGACATCCACGTGTGTCCCTCAGAGTGAACATGCAACACAGCACCTCCACGTGTGTCCCTCAGAGTGAACATGCAACACAGCACCTATGCAAAAGCCCTCACTCTGTCACATAAATGGTATTCCAGTGTCTGACTGCCAGCTGAACATCTAGTGCCATCCATCTACCGCCAGTGTGTGTGAAGGATACCCCTCTGAAGCCTAGTAGCCTAGTAGTCTAGTAGCCTAGTAGCCTAGTAGACTAGTAGTCTAGTAGCTGAGTAGCCTAGTAGCCAAGTATCCTGGTAGTCTAGTAGCCTAGTAGTCTAGTAGTCTAGTAGGCTAGTAGACTAGTAGTCTAGTAGCCTAGTAGCCTAGTAGCCTAGTAGCCTAGTAGCCTAGTAGTCTAATTAGTCTAGTAGCCTAGTAGCCTAGTAGTCTAGTAGTCTAGTAGCTGAGTAGCCTAGTAGCCTAGTATCCTGGTAGTCTAGTAGCCTAGTAGTCTAGTAGTCTAGTAGACTAGTAGACTAGTAGCCTAGTAGCCTAGTAGCCTAGTAGCCTAGTAGTCTAATTAGTCTAGTAGCCTAGTAGCCTAGTAGTCTAGTAGTCTAGTAGCCCAGTGGCCTAGTGGCCTAGTAGCCTAGTAGTCTAGTAGCCTAGTAGTCTAGTAGCCTAGTAGCCTCGTAGCTTAGTAGCCTAGTAGTCTAGTAGCCTAGTAGCCTAGTAGACTAGTAGCCTAGTAGTCTAGTAGACTAGTAGTCTAGTAGCCTAGTAGTCTAGTAGACTAGTAATCTAGTAGCCTAGTAGTCTAGTAGCCTAGTAATCTAGTAGCCTAGTAGTCTAGTAGCCTAGTAGTCTAGTGGCCTAGTGGCCTAGTAGCCTAGTAGCCTAGTAGCCTAGTAGCCTAGTAGCCTAGTAGCCTAGTAGCCTAGTAGTCTAATAGCCTAGTAGTCTAGTAGCCTAGTAGCCTAGTAGTCTAGTAGCCTAGTAGCCTAGTAGTCTAGTAGTCTAGTAGCCTAGTAGTCTAGTAGCCTAGTAGCCTAGTAGCCTAGTAGCCTAGTAGTCTAGTAGCCTAGTAGCCTAGTAGCCTAGTAGTCTAGTAGCCTAGTAGCCTAGTAGTCTAGTAGCCTAGTAGCCTAGTAGCCTAGTAGCCTAGGGATTTTTAATTAGAGAGGAATGGATTCCCTTTTCCAATGCTAGTTAAGAATACAACAGTAATCACGTTTCACATTGAATTTATTACCTACAAAAAGGTAAGAAGTGTTTTTATTTTACTTCTGCAAAACACAAGCTTGTTAGCTAGCTAGCTAGCTCTAGGTCCAACGTTAAACCAACTCTCTGAAGTTCGAAGACATTCAAAGTTCCTTCATAGAAGCCACTCCTCCGTAGGTATAATTCAGATAATGCATGTGATCACATCAAGAATCCAAGCCTCCTCCTCAACCCTCTCCCGCTCTCTCCCCACTCACAAAATGTCAGTCGCATCTCACGCCCTAAACTCGTCTTGTCTTATAGATGAACTGACCAGATTGGGGGACAATCAACAAATCAGATCTAACAAAGTGGATATTTGTTAAATTCGTGATGATTTATGTATTGTAATAGGCCGGAATCTTTCCCCCATCACGTTTCCATGGCAATTCCATTGTGTTGGTCGAGTTTCCATTGATCTCCTTACTGCACCTATTGGTTAGGACATTTAATGTCTAACTACATGTAAACATATATATATTTCAGAAACAGAAAGGAACCACATATTTTTTCAGGGTTCGAACCGGTTCAGATTTTTATTTTGCAGGTCGTAACAGTGGAACAGAACGAAAAAATAAAATGATTGGAAAAATAATTTTGGTTCCAACCCCTGGTTAGGAGTTAGGGTTAGGTTAAGGGTTAGGATTAGATTAGGGAAAATATGTTTTTGAATGGGAATCCAAGTATTTGGTCCTCACAAGGATTATTAAAACAAAAAAAAAATGTGGGTGTGTGTGTGTGTGTGTCATAAGATATTTACCAGCTGTGAGTGTCTCTGGATAACATTAACAGGCTAAGTGGGGCCGATATGCTTCACATAACCCTGGAATGTAGAGACTATGTGGTGTACATGAAGCAGAGTCCGCATCCTAAATTGCATCCTATTCCCTTTATAGTGTACTACTTTAGACCAGGATCCATTGGATAACATATAGGAAAAAGGTTATCATTTGAGACCCACGGATAAATGGAGCGACATGCACAAACAAACACCTGGGTGACTCTCTCTCTCTCTCTCTCTCTCTCTCTCTCTCTCTCTCTCTCTCTCTCTCTCTCTCTCTCTCTCTCTCTCTCTCTCTCTCTCTCTCTCTCTCTCTCTCTCTCTCTCTCTCTCTCTCTCTCTCTCTCTCTCTCTCTCTCTCTCTCTCTCTCTCTCTCTCTCTCTCTCTCTCTCTCTCTCTCTCTCTCTCTCTCTCTCTCTCTCTCTCTCTCTCTCTCTCTCTCTCTCTCTCTCTCTCTCTCTCTCTCTCTCTCTCTCTCTCTCTCTCTCTCTCTCTCTCTCTCTCTCTCTCTCTCTCTCTCTCTCTCTCTCTCTCTCTCTCTCTCTCTCTCTCTCTCTCTCTCTCTCTCTCTCTCTCTCTGCCATGACATCAACTGTCATTTATTAAAGAGAAGAAACAGATCAAGCCTGATTGGAAAGGCACAGTGACCACCCTTATATTGTGGTTCTGCTTTTTTGTAACTTGAAATGTGTTCGTTCTGTCTTTCTCTCTCCCCATGTTCTTTCTCTGTCACACAAAGAACAGCCCCGCCCACACACACACACACTGTACACACGCAGACAGATGCCTACCAGCGAGGTGTTTGCCCATGTCCTCCAGTTCTTTGGAGAAGAGGGAGTCACTTAGTAACAGTCCTCCCGTCTGTCCCAGGAGCTCCCTGGAAGAGCTCCCTCCTCCTCCTCCTCCTCCTCCTCTAACCACCTTCACATCAGCCTCCCAGACTGCCTGACGGCGCTAGGAACAGAGCAAAAAAAGAGAAAGAGAGAGTAAAAAGAGGAGAGTCAAATTAGAATTAAAGAACGACCCTTCAATTACAACATTACAGAAAGGACAACCCTTCAATTACAACATTACAGAAAGAACGACCCTTCAATTACAACATTACAGAAAGAACGACCCTTCAATTACAACATTACAGAAAGAACGACCATTCAATTATAACATTACAGAAAGAACGACCCTTCAATTACAACATTACAGAAAGAACGACCCTTCAATTACAACATTACAGAAAGGACAACCCTTCAATTACAACATTACAGAAAGAACGACCCTTCAATTACAACATTACAGAAAGAACGACCATTCAATTATAACATTACAGAAAGAACGACCCTTCAATTACAACATTACAGAAAGAACGACCCTTCAAGTACAACATTACAGAAAGAACGAACCTTCAATTACAACATTACAGAAAGGACAACCCTTAAATTACAACATTACAGAAAGAACGACCCTTCAATTACAACATTACAGAAAGAACGACCCTTCAATTACAACATTACAGAAAGAACGACCCTTCAAGTACAACATTACAGAAAGAACGACCCTTCAATTACAACATTACAGAAAGAACGACCCTTCAATTACAACATTACAGAAAGAAAGACCCTTCAATTACAACATTACAGAAAGAACGACCCTTCAAGTACAACATTACAGAAATAAAGACCCTTCAATTACAACATTACAGAAAGGACGACCCTTCAATTACAACATTACAGAAAGAACGACCCTTCAACTACAACATTACAGAAAGAACGACCCTTCAAGTACAACATTACAGAAAGAACGACCCTTCAATTACACCATTACAGAAAGGACGACCCTTCAATTACAACATTACAGAAAGAACGACCCTTCAACTACAACATTACAGAAAGAACGACCCTTCAATTACAACATATCAGAAAGAACGACCCTTCAATTACAACATTACAGAAAGAACGACCCTTCAATTACAACATTACAGAAAGAACGACCCTTCAATTACAACATTACAGAAAGAACGACTCTTCAATTACAACATTACAGAAAGAACGACCCTTCAATTACAACATTACAGAAAGGACAACCCTTCAATTACAACATTACAGAAAGAACGACCCTTCAATTACAACATTACAGAAAGAACGACCCTTCAATTACAACATATCAGAATAATCCAGCTATTGCTCAAAACCTCAAGATGGCGGCAGGTCCCAACATAACAAGAGGCAATTATTCCATTTTATGGACGTGATAAAAAAAATAAAAAACGTTGGGTAACCACAATTGATTGGTCGGAGGTGTGGGAGGTTCAGCCTATCCTCCGTGGTTAGAACATCGACTGACGCGAGTGGTCGAGTTCTGAAACTGAAGGCAGGGCTTACGTCCCCATTGGCACCCTATTCCCTACATTGTCCTATTGGGCCCTGGTCAAAAGTAGTACAGTACAACAGGAAATAGGGTGCCGTTTGGGTACGAGTCCTATGGTAAGGGCCGGTTTGCCAGGTCTGTAATTGGAGACCACTCTTTATTCTCCCCTTTTCATCCCACTGATCACAGACCTGATGAGTCCTAAAACGACAACCCTGTCCCCTATATAGTGCACTACTTTTGATCAGGGCCCACAGGGCTCTATAGGGAATAGAGTGTAGTTTGGGACACACGCATTGTACAGTCGTAGCCAAAAGTTTAGAGAACGGCACAAATATTCATTTTCACAAAGTCTGCTGCCTCAGTTTGTATGATGGCAATTTGCATATATTCCAGAATGTTATGAAGAGTGATCAGATGAATTGCAATTAATTTCAAAGTCCCTCTTTGCCATGCAAATGAACTGAATCCCCCCCCCCAAAAAAAAAATCCACTGCATTTCAGCCCTGCCACAAAAGGACCAGCTGACATCATGTCAGTGATTCTCTCGTTAACACAGGTGTGAGAGTGTTGACGAGGACAAGGCTGGAGATCACTCTGTCATGCTGACTCAGTTCGAATAACCGACTGGACATTTCAAAAGGAGGGTGGTGCTTGGAATCATTGTTCTTCCTCTGTCAACCATGGTTATATGCAAGGAAACACGTACTGTCATCATCATTGCTTTGCACAAAAAGGGCTTCACAGGCAAGGATATTGCTGCCTGTAAGATTGCACCTAAATCAACCATTTATCGGATCATCAAGAACTTCAAGGAGAGCAGTTCAATTGTTGTGAAGAAGGCTTCAGGGCGCCCAAGAAAGTCCAGCAAGCGCCAGGACCGTCTCCTAAAGTTGATTCAACTGTGGGATCAGGGCACCACCAGTACAGAGCTTGCTCAGGAATGGCAGCAGGCAGGTGTGAGTGCATCTGCACGCACAGTGAAGAGAAGACTTTTGGAGGATGGCCTGGTGTCAAGAAGGGCAGCAAAGAAGCCACTTCTCTCCAGGAAAAACATCAGGGACAGACTGATATTCTGCAAAAGGTACAGGGATTGCACTGCTGAGGACTGGGTTACAGTCATTTTCTCTGATGAATCCCCTTTCCGATTGTTTGGGGCATCCGGAAAAAAGCTTGTCCGGAGAAGACAAGGTGAGCGCTACCATCAGTCCTGTGTCATGCCAACAGAGACCATTCATGTGTGGGGTTGCTTCTCAGCCAAGGGAGTGGGCTCACTCACAATTTTGCCTAAGAGCACAGCCATGAATAAAGAATGGTACCAACACATCCTCCGAGAGCAACTTCTCCCAACCATTCAGGAACAGTTTAGTGACGAACAATGCCTTTTCCAGCATGATGGGGCACCTTGTCATGAGGCAAAAGCGATAACTAAATGGCTCAGGGAACAAAACATCGATATTTTGGGTCCATGGCCAGGGAACTCCCCAGGCCTTAATCCCATTGAGAATTTCAAATCAAATGTATTTATATAGCCCTTCATACATCAGCTGATATCTCAAAGTGCTGTACAGAAACCCAGCCTAAAACCCCAAACAGCAAGCAATGCAGGTGTAGAAGCACGGTGGCTAGGAAAAACTCCCTAGAAAGGCCAAAACCTAGGAAGAAACCTAGAGAGGAACCAGGCTATGAGGGGTGGCCAGTCTTCTTCTGGCTGTGCCGGGTGGAGATTATAACAGAACATGGCCAAGATGTTGAAATGTTTTCTATTTGTGGTCAATCCTCAAGAGGCGGGTGGACAAACAAAAACCCACAAATTCTGACAAACTCCAAGCATTGATTATGCAGGAATGGGCTACCATCAGTCAGGATGTGGCCCAAAAGTTCATTGACAGCATGCCAGGGCAGATTGCAGAGGTCTTGAAAAAGAAGGGTCAACACTGCAAATATTGCCTCTTTGTATCAGCTTCATGTAATTGTCAATAAAAGCCTTTGACACTTGTTAAATGCTTGTAATTATACTTCAGTATTCCATAGTAACATCTAACAAAAATATCTAAAGACACCGAGGCAGCAAACTTTGTGGAAATTAATATTTGTGTCATTCTCAAAACTTTTGGCCACGACTGTATATGTGAGTCTGTTGTACAGGTGAGACATGAAACCATCGTTGTGCCTTTCTGGTGTAGCTATAATCCATGCTCTCCTTTATGTTAGAGACGATTCCAAATGGCACCCTATTTCTTACAGAGTGAATTACTTTTGAGCAGGGCCCTATGGACCAATAGGGAGTCATTTGGGATATATACTTAGTAAAGCCCTAATATGACTTATGGTGACATCACTGCCAACTGTGACATCACAGGACACCCTTAGCACCCATTGGTTTAATATGATGGATTGTACAGGGTATTGGTGTGTCCCAAATGGAACCGTATTCACTGCACTATTTTAGACCAGAGGCACTTAATAAGGTTCTGGTCTAAAGTAGTGCACTATACAGTATGGAGGAAATTATGTCATTTGGTACTCAACGTGTCTAAAGGCAGAGACCCGATGAGAGACATAGATCTTCCCTACATTTATAGAATAATCCAGAGGGATAGCTAGCCAACAGCTGTGTCCCAAATGGCACCCAATATAGTGTACTAGTTTTTAACCAGGGCTCATAGGGTTTTGGTCAAAAGTAGTGCACTATATAGGGAATAGGGAGACATTTGGGAAACAACCTGGAGTTAGTCTTCCAGCCTGTTAGCAACATGGAGAAATCTGTGGCAGTACAACCAGACCATAATCCATCAATAATTACTATCTACTAGCCAGTCAGCCAGTCAGCCAGTCAGCCAGCCAACCAGCCAGCCAGCCAGCCAGCCAGCCAGCCAGCCAGCCAGCCAGCCAGCCAGCCAGCCAGCCAGTCAGTCAGCCAGCCAGCCATCCAGCCAGCCAGTCAGCCAGCCAGCCAACCAGCCAGCCAGCCAGCCAGCCAGCCAGCCAGTCATCCAGTCATCCAGCCAGCCAGCCAGCCAGCCAGTCATCCAGCCATCCAGCCTGCCAGTCAGTCAGCCAGCCAGCCACCCAGCCAGCCAGTCAGCCAGCCAGCCAACCAGCCAGCCAGCCAGCCAACCAGTCAGCCAGCCAGCCAGCCAGCCAGTCATCCAGTCAGCCAGTCAGCCAGCCAGCCAGCCAGTCATCCAGTCAGCCAGCCATCCAGCCAGTCAGTCAGTCAGTCAGCCAGCCAGGTGGGTGAAACATTACAAGACATGTTCTCTCTCTCCCTCCCTTTCTCCATCTCTCTCTCCCTCCCCTTCTCTCTCCCACTCTCTCTCTCCCCCTCTCTCTTCATCCCTCTCTTTCTCCATCTCTCTCTCCTCATCCATACAGCATGACATCATCTTGTATTCTCTCTCGGTGGCATCTTTCGGGAAATCTCTACACACAGTCAGAATCTGGGTAGAAGGCATATCCCATAAAAGACTGCATTTTAGAGAAAATGTGTCCCCACTGGGCAGAAACTAGTTGCATCAATGTCGTTTCAAGGTCATTTGTCAACGTATTGTGATGTGGAATCTAAGAGGATATTGTTTTATTTAACCTTAATTTAACTAGGCAAGTCAGTTAAGAACAAATTCTTATTTATAATCATGGCCTGGGAACAGTGGGTTAACTGCCTTGTTCAGGAGCAAAACAACAGATTTTTACCTTGTCAGCTCAGGGATCTAGCAACCTTTCGGTTAGCGGTCCAACGCTCTAACCACTAGGCAATACATTGCATTAGAAAAAAAAACATCAACTGTTGTTTTGAGGGTGAAATTACAACCACAGGATTATGTCATCATGGTAACCACATTTGTATAAAATATGTTGAATTTGTGCCTTTCAAACAATGTCAGATCTTCAACGTTATATTTACTATGAGAAGAAAAAAAATCCACTATATGCTGGGCAGCACCTCTTACTGGAAACGGTATCAACAGCTACTCTCTGGTCTCCTGTCCAGGGTTTTAACTGAGCCAAGCTTAGCTAGGGTATTTATCGCTGACTATTGCCAATGTGCTATAGTGAGAATGATTGTTGAGAATGCCCTGTTGATTGCTCTGTCTCAGTCAAATCATTGGGTCTGTGTCCCTGGGAGCTTACAGATCAACCACACAGTACATTAGGGCTACGTCCCAAATGGATATTCACGTTTGGTTCAGGTCTAAAGTAGTCCACTATATAGGGTAAAGGATGCTATTTGGGATACAGATTAGGTGAGTCTAGAGTCTGGCCAAGACAACAGGAATGGATTATCTGAAGTGTTAGATCTCATATTATTCATATCCTCCTGTGGCTGTGGGGTTAGGTTAGGATAAGGTTAGGGGTAAGGGGTTAGGTTAGGTTTAGGTTAGGTTAAGGTTAGGGTTAGGTTAGGGGTTAGGTTAGGGTTATGGTTGGGTTAAGGTTAGGGTTAGGTTTTGATTATGGTTAGGTTAGGGGTTAGGTTAGGCTTAGGTTAGGGTTAGGTTGCGGTTAGGGTTAGGCGTGGGGTTAAGGTTAGGGTTTGGTTAGGGTTAGCTGTGGGGTTAGGTTAGTGTTAGGTTAGGGGTTAGGTTAGGGGTTAGGTTAGTGTTAGGTTAGGGTTAGGGTTTGGTTAGGGTTAGCTGTGGGTTTAGGGTTTGGTTAGGTTTAGCTGTGGGGTTAGGGTTAGGTTAGGGTTAGGTTTAGGGTTTGGTTAGGGTTAGCTGTGTGGTTAGGGTTAGGTTAGGGTTAGCTGTGTGGTTAGGGTTAGGTTAGGGTTAGCTGTGTGGTTAGGGTTAGGTTAGGGTTAGCTGTGTGGTTAGGGTTAGGTTAGGGTTAGCTGTGTGGTTAGGGTTAGCTGTGTGGTTAGGGTTAGCTGTGTGGTTAGGGTTAGGTTAGGGTTAGCTGTGGGGTTAGGGTTAGGTTAGGGTTAGGTTATACATGTAAATGGGTGTCCATGGATGCAGTGGAGGGAAATACATATTTTATTGCAAACTAATTCTGGGTATCTGATGCGTATTGATGTGTTTTCTATTGATACACAGCAGGTTGATGTTTGTTACGTTCCCCAGTTTGTGTTGTACTTTGTGTATTTGCATGTGTTTATTTCAGGAAATGGCTTCCTGAAATTCCTCAAGCAGCTGATTGGTCGACTCCAGGGCTAATTGGAGAGCTGACCCCGCCCCCTCGACAAGACACAGCTGTCTCCAGTTACACATTCATTCTGAAGCTATATAAAAGCCAGTGTTCTGTTCAGGAGAGAGATTTGCTGGGAGGTCATTGCAGAGATTTTGCTAGAGAGATTTGTTAGAGATTTGGAGGTAGGGATTGCTGAGAGATTTTGCTAGAGGTTGATTTTCTAGGAGGTCATTGCTGAGAGTGGGTATGTTCTGAGTTTGTTGCTCAGGTAGAGCTTATTTGATGTCCTTTGTTTCTTAGTTTGTTTGTGAAATTGTTTAATATTCTGTTTCATTTGTTCCCAGGGGGGAAGGGGAAGGCACCTTGGGAGTGCTTAGGCAAGAGGCCCGCGGGCATACATATACCCGTAGTATATTCACTGTCTAGGCACACTAGGTAAGACCTGGGCGGACCACCCCCTGTATTTTGGTTAGGGCACCAGGTGGTGCTAAATTAGGTAAGTAGTGGGTAGGCAGGTAAGATAGGAGAGGGGGGGGGGCTTTGAGATTTACTTTCTTTGCTTTGGTTCCGTCCAGCCCCTTTTCCCCATATTACCGTGTAAAGGAATAAAGTCCTTGTAAACGGTACGACATTCTGTCTGTTGTCATTCTTACTCGCACCTACAGTCCATACCTTTTTCACTTCACGGAGAGTTTAGTTGTAGCAGGGTGTTGCGTTCCCTCTTCATAGAGGCGTGCGTAACAATGTTAAATAAGAATTACATACATATACTTCCCATGTTATATTATTTACAGTTGAGTATGTGTTTTGCAACCAAAATGCATTAGAAAAGCATTTCTGTGTTAAACTACACAGAAAACACCCAACATGCCATTAGTAATTAATATTAGCTTTAACAGTGTTATGATTGAGGACTCCTGGATGTGTGGGATTAACCTCATTGTGTGGGATTAACCTCATTGTGTGGGATTAACCTCACTGTGTGGGATTAACCTCACTGTGTGGGATTAACCTCACTGTGTGGGATTAACCTCACTGTGTGGGATTAACCTCACTGTGTGGGATTAACCTCATTGTGTGGGATTAACCTCATTGTGTGGGATTAACCTCATTGTGTGGGATTAACCTCACTGTGTGGGATTAACCTCACTGTGTGGGATTAACCTCACTGCGTGGGATTAACCTCACTGTGTGGGATTAACCTCACTGTGTGGGATTAACCTCATTGTGTGGGATTAACCTCACTGTGTGGGATTAACCTCACTGTGTGGGATTAACCTCACTGTGTGAGATTAACCTCATTGTGTGAGATTAACCTCACTCTGTGGGATTAACCTCACTGTGTGGGATTAACCTCACTGTGTGGGATTAACCTCATTGTGTGGGATTAACCTCATTGTGTGGGATTAACCTCACTGTGTGTGATTAACCTCACTGTGTGAGATTAACCTCATTGCAAATTTGATTGAACATTGGCCCATGAAGAGTGTGAATTTAAAACTCAATGCCGGGAAAAAACAACTCACACAAACTAAAATTCAAAGAGTCCGACATTCTTTTCTAATACGGTTGTGCGGTGCGGGAGAGCGAGCTGGGGTTCGTGCCCTGCTCTGCATTCATTCACAAGGAATCAATTGCCGACAAACAGACTCTTTCTCTTAAAGTTGAATTACTAGCACTATACTTAGCAGAGCTGTTGTGACCACAGCAACACGATCCCTCTCAGCTCTCTCCCTCTCTCTCCCCCAGCTCTCTCCCTCTCTCTCCTTTTCTCCTCCTCACGCTCTCCCTCACTCTCTCCCCGTCTCCCAGCTCTCTCCCTCTCTCCCCCCAGCTCTCTCCCTTTCTCCCCCTCAATCTCTCCCTCACTCTCTCCCCATCTCCCAGCTCTCTCCCTCTCTCTCCCTTTCTCCCCCTCACTCTCTCCCTGTCTCCCAGCTCTCTCCCTCTCCTTCCCTCTCTCTCCCTTTCTCCCCCTCACTCTCTCCCTGTCTCCCAGCTCTCTCCCTCTCCTTCCCTCTCTCTCTCTTTCTCCCCCTCACCCTCTCCCTCACCCTCTCCCTCCCCGTCTCCCTCCCTGTCTCCCAGCTCTCTCCCTCTCCCTCCCTATTGTTTTGAAACTTCTGTATGTGTAATGTTTACTGTTGTTTCCCATGCCAATAAAGCCCCTTGAATTGAGAGAGAGCTGGGAGGGAGAGAGTGAGGGGGAGAAAGGGAGAGAGATAGATCCTTCAGGATGGATCCTTCAGCATAGATCATTCAACATAGATCATTCAACATAGATCCTTCAGGATAGATCCTTCAACATAGATCCATCAAGATAGATCCTTCAGCATAGATCCTTCAACATAGATCCTTCAACATAGATGCTTCAGCATAGATCCTTCAGCATAGATCCTTCAGGATAGATGCTTCAGGATAGATCCTTCATTTCATCATAAACACAGCATCACACGATTTATCTAATTCTTATTACTTATAAAAATGGGAAAAATCTCCTCAGTGAATTTATTATGGTAACACCCTGTCATGAGGGCTATAGGGTCTAGGTTTGATTAAAAACAAATGTAGCAATTTAAAACTTATGAAGGAAAATGAGCAGAAATTATTGGTAAATTACTCTGGCTATTGCTTTAGGAACATATCTGGCTTTTATGAAGCAATTATCACCTAGAGAAGCTGTCACGGAGTTAAGAGTGTGAGTGGATGAGTGTGTGGATGTGTTCAACTATACATGCGAGGACCACAAGAGTAGTAAACGAAACAACATTTGATCAACTAGGGAACATGTTGTTGTGTAAATGCTGTGCTTGTTCAATGTCCTTCTCTATAAGCATGCTGAAAGTGTGTTGTCAATTGGAATAAATAGCGTTGTATCTGGTCAAACCAGTTTACCAAGGGTTGGTAACAGGCTGATTGGTCGGCTATTTGAGCCAGTAAAGGGGGCTTTACTATTCTTAGGTAGCGGAATGACTTTAGCTTCCCTACAGGCCTGAGGGGGCACACTTTCTAGTAGGCTTAAATTGAAGATGTGGCAAATAGGATTCCATTTTTCTTTCTTCATTTCTTTCTTCATTCATTCATTCATTCTTCATTTCATTCTTTCTTTATGTCATTTATCTTTGTTTCATAGTGTAGTTTCTTCTTCTTCTTCTTATTCAGTTTAGTCACATGATTTCTTAATTTGCAGTTTGTTTGCCAATTGGCTGGGCTGCCAGACTTACTTGTCATTCCTGTTGCCTCATCCCTCTCAACCATACCATTTTTTAATTCCTCATCAACCCACAGGGATTTAACAGTTTTTACAGTCATTTTCAGGTTGCAGGCACTGGTTACAGTTTGAAGCTATTTCTTGAGTGGGCAGCTTGATGAAAAGCCAGTCAATATTTAAATCACCCAGAAAATGTCCCTCTCTGTTGATATCACATACGTTATCAAGCATTTCACACATATTAGCCAGATACTGACTGTTAGCAGTTGCTGGTCTATAGCAGCTTCCCACCAGAATGGGCTTTAGGTGAGGCAGATGAACCTGTAGCCATATTACTTCAACATTATTTAACATTATCCAGATACTGACTGTCTATAGCAGCTTCCCACCAGAATGGGCTTTAGGTGAGGCAGATGAACCTGTAGCCATATTACTTCAACATTATTTAACATTATCCAGATACTGACTGTTAGCAGTTGCTGGTCTATAGCAGCTTCCCACCAGAATGGGCTTTAGGTGAGACAGATGAACCTGTAGCCATATTACTTCAACAGTATTTAACATGAGATCCTCTCTAATCTTTACAGGAATGTGGTTCTGAATATAAACAGCTACACCTCCACCATTGGCATTTCCGTCTTTTCTGTAGATGTTATAACCTTGTATTTCTACCACTGTATCATCAAAGGTATTATCTAAGTGTGTTACATAAATAGTCAGAACATGAATGTCATCTGTTACTAGCCAATTATTGATTTCATGAACCTTGTTTCTTAAGTATATAACTTCCTTTCTTGCAGCACCATGACTGTCATGGGTTAGAGTTAGCCTATAGCTAGCTCCATCAATGCAGAACCATGACTGTCATGGGTTAGAGTTAGCCTATAGCTAGCTCCATCAATGCAGAACCATGACTGTCATGGGTTAGAGTTAGCCTATAGCTAGCTCCATCAATGCAGAACCATGACTGTCATGGGTTAGAGTTAGCCTATAGCTAGCTCCATCAATGCAGAACCACGACTGTCATGGGTTAGAGTTAGCCTATAGCTAGCTCCATCAATGCAGAACCATGACTGTCATGGGTTAGAGTTAGCCTATAGCTAGCTCCATCAATGCAGAACCATGACTGTTGTCATGGGTTAGAGTTAGCCTATAGCTAACTACATCAATGCAGAACCAAGACTGTCATGGGTTAGAGTTAGCCTATAGCTAACTACATCAATGCAGAACCACGACTGTCATGGGTTAGAGTTAGCCTATAGCTAACTACATCAATGCAGAACCATGACTGTCATGGGTTAGAGTTAGCCTATAGCTAACTACATCAATGCAGAACCATGACTGTCATGGGTTAGAGTTAGCCTATAGCTAGCTCCATCAATGCAGAACCATGTCTGTCATGGGTTAGAGTTAGCCTATAGCTAACTACATCAATGCAGAACCATGACTGTCATGGGTTAGAGTTAGCCTATAGCTAGCTCCATCAATGCAGAACCATGTCTGTCATGGGTTAGAGTTAGCCTATAGCTAACTACATCAATGCAGAACCATGTCTGTCATGGGTTAGAGTTAGCCTATAGCTAGCTCCATCAATGCAGAACCATGACTGTCATGGGTTAGAGTTAGCCTATAGCTAGCTCCATCAATGCAGAACCATGTCTGTCATGGGTTAGAGTTAGCCTATAGCTAACTACATCAATGCAGAACCACGACTGCCATGGGTTAGAGTTAGCCTGTAGCTAGTTCCATCAATGCAGAACCATGTCTGTCATGGGTTAGAGTTAGCCTGTAGCTAGCTACATCAATGCAGAACCATGTCTGTCATGGGTTAGAGTTAGCCTGTAGCTAACTACATCAATGCAGAACCATGTCTGTCATGGGTTAGAGTTAGCCTATAGCTAACTACATCAATGCAGAACCATGTCTGTCATGGGTTAGAGTTAGCCTATAGCTAACTACATCAATGCAGAACCATGTCTGTCATGGGTTAGAGTTAGCCTGTAGCTAGCTCCATCAATGCAGAACCATGTCTGTCATGGGTTAGAGTTAGCCTATAGCTAGCTCCATCAATGCAGAACCATGACTGTCATGGGTTAGAGTTAGCCTATAGCTAACTACATCAATGCAGAACCATGTCTGTCATGGGTTAGAGTTAGCCTGTAGCTAACTACATCAATGCAGAACCATGACTGTCATGGGTTAGAGTTAGCCTATAGCTAACTACATCAATGCAGAACCATGACTGTCATGGGTTAGAGTTAGCCTATAGCTAGCTCCATCAATGCAGAACCATGTCTGTCATGGGTTAGAGTTAGCCTATAGCTAACTACATCAATGCAGAACCATGTCTGTCATGGGTTAGAGTTAGCCTATAGCTAGCTCCATCAATGCAGAACCATGTCTGTCATGGGTTAGAGTTAGCCTATAGCTAGCTCCATCAATGCAGAACCATGTCTGTCATGGGTTAGAGTTAGCCTGTAGCTAGCTACATCAATGCAGAACCATGTCTGTCATGGGTTAGAGTTAGCCTATAGCTAACTACATCAATGCAGAACCATGTCTGTCATGGGTTAGAGTTAGCCTATAGCTAACTACATCAATGCAGAACCATGTCTGTCATGGGTTAGAGTTAGCCTATAGCTAGCTCCATCAATGCAGAACCATGTCTGTCATGGGTTAGAGTTAGCCTATAGCTAGCTCCATCAATGCAGAACCATGTCTGTCATGGGTTAGAGTTAGCCTGTAGCTAGCTCCATCAATGCAGAACCATGACTACCATGGGTTAGCGTTAGCCTGTAGCTAGCTCCATCAATGCAGAACCATGTCTGTCATGGGTTAGAGTTAGCCTATAGCTAACTACATCAATGCAGAACCATGTCTGTCATGGGTTAGAGTTAGCCTGTAGCTAGCTACATCAATGCAGAACCATGTCTGTCATGGGTTAGAGTTAGCCTGTAGCTAGCTACATCAATGCAGAACCATGTCTGTCATGGGTTAGAGTTAGCCTGTAGCTAACTACATCAATGCAGAACCATGTCTGTCATGGGTTAGAGTTAGCCTGTAGCTAACTACATCAATGCAGAACCATGTCTGTCATGGGTTAGAGTTAGCCTGTAGCTAACTACATCAATGCAGAACCATGTCTGTCATGGGTTAGAGTTAGCCTATAGCTAACTACATCAATGCAGAACCATGTCTGTCATGGGTTAGAGTTAGCCTATAGCTAACTACATCAATGCAGAACCATGTCTGTCATGGGTTAGAGTTAGCCTATAGCTAACTACATCAATGCAGAACCATGACTGTCATGGGTTAGAGTTAGCCTATAGCTAGCTCCATCAATGCAGAACCATGTCTGTCATGGGTTAGAGTTAGCCTATAGCTAACTACATCAATGCAGAACCATGACTGTCATGGGTTAGAGTTAGCCTATAGCTAACTACATCAATGCAGAACCATGTCTGTCATGGGTTAGAGTTAGCCTATAGCTAGCTCCATCAATGCAGAACCATGTCTGTCATGGGTTAGAGTTAGCCTATAGCTAACTACATCAATGCAGAACCATGACTGTCATGGGTTAGAGTTAGCCTATAGCTAACTACATCAATGCAGAACCATGTCTGTCATGGGTTAGAGTTAGCCTATAGCTAGCTCCATCAATGCAGAACCATGTCTGCGGCACAAATTGCATCCTTTTCCCATTATAGTGCTCTACTTTTGACCAGGGCACATGAGGGGGGGGGGGGGTAAAATTAATGCACAATATATGGTGTATAGGGAGCCATTTTGGACATATACTGTGGCGTCCCATATCAGGTGGAGTTATCACACAAACCGGCCATTGAACAATAGTCATGTGTCATTCACAGTCAAACTCAACTCTGGACCTCCAAGTTCCACTGCTTTTTATTGTTCCCTTCTAATCAGCGACTGATTAAGACCTGGGACACCAGGTATACGCAATTCATTATCGGGTAGAAGAAGAAAACCAGCAGGCTCTGGACCTCGTAGGGTCTAGCCCATAGCTACATCTGTGGAGTACCAACTCTCAATGAACCCCATAGTTATCAAGCTAACCAGGATGTGTCAGTAGAAGGGGTACGCAGGTGGAATGGGGAGAGGGAGGGGAGGCGGCAGGAGGAGAGAGGGGGGAGGAGGCGGCAGGGGGAGAGAGGGGGGAGGAAGGGGCAGGGGGAGAGAGGGGGGAGGACGCGGCAGGGGGAGAGAGGGGGAGGAAGGGGCAGTGGGAGAGAGGGGGGAGGATGCGGCAGGGGGAGAGAGGGGGAGGACGGGGGAGAGAGGGGGGAGGACGCGGCAGGGGGAGAGAGGGGGGAGGATGGGGCAGGGGGAGAGGAGGGAGGAGTCAGCATCAGGGGAGAGGCATCCGGGGGAGAGGGGGGGGCATTGGGGCGAGGAGGCATCGGGGGAGAAAGGGCAATTGTAAGTAAAGTGAGCTGGACTGCTTGGTGATGGATAGTGGGAAGAACAGACGGAGGGAAAGGAGAGCAGACACTTACTTGGACAAACATCTGGGACCCAGATTCACATTCCTGATCTCGAACCAGGGCTGTGTCCATCCCGGGACCTAATCAAAATGACAACCACACACAGAAAGAGAAAGAGCAACGCCAAAACACATTTGTCATTCAGCAGGACGTATTTATCCAGACAGTAGTGACTGCATACATTTTCATACTGGTTCCACCCCCACCCGTGGGAATCGAACCCACAACCCTGGCGTTTCATGTGCCACGGTCTATAACCTGAGCCACAAGGGGCCATACTGGAACCTCAACAGTGGAGCAAGAGATACACAGTCAATCTACACCTCACCTGGCACTTGATATAGTGTACGTATGCTATTTGAGTTCACTGGCTACAAGGTGACACAATCAGGATATGACATACTGTACGTATGCTATCTGAGTTCACTGGCTACAAGGTGACACAATCAGGATATGACATACTGTACGTATGCTATCTGAGTTCAGTGGCTACAAGGTGACACAATCAGGATATGATATACTGTACGTATGCTATCTGAGTTCACTGGCTACAAGGTGACACAATCAGGATATGATATACTGTACGTATGCTCTCTGAGTTCAGTGGCTACAAGGTGACACAATCAGGATATGACATACTGTACGTATGCTATCTGAGTTCACTGGCTACAAGGTGACACAATCAGGATATGATATACTGTACGTATGCTCTCTGAGTTCACTGGCTACAAGGTGACACAATCAGGATATGATATACTGTACGTTGGCTCTCTGAGTTCACTGGCTACAAGGTGACACAATCAGGATATGATATACTGTACGTATGCTATCTGAGTTCAGTGGCTACAAGGTGACACAATCAGGATATGATATACTGTACGTATGCTCTCTGAGTTCAGAGTTCAGTGGCTACAAGGTGACACAATCAGGATATGATATACTGTACGTATGCTCTCTGAGTTCACTGGCTACAAGGTGACACTTTTCAGGATATGTGAAGTGTTTTACTCACAGGAGACGGGCACAGCTTGTAGGCGATGGGGAAGTCCATGTCCATCTGGCATGTTCACAGCAGTGTGTTCTGGGAAGAGGTGAAGGGGATAAGGGGGTCCGTGAGTGGGGACATGCTGGGGGGGACCATGGTGCTCCTCTGCTGGTCTACTGGCATCCGACAGACTGTCCCCTTGCAGCCTGTAGAGGAAACACAACACAACATTAGGCATACTCAACAACTACAGGCTGAATCACATGTCAAGACAACTCACACGAATCGGCACACTTCACACGTCATCAACACCGAGCTTTTAAACAAAATGGACACACACTAAACAAATCGCTAGCTCTCAGACGTGCACCATTGCACCGGTAACACACTCAACAACTGCAATGTTTCGGGAAATATTACAGACAGAAATACTCCTCAGCAACCCCCCCCCCCGGTCCCTCCTCAGATGATCCCACAGATGAAGATGCTGGATGTGAAGGTCCTGAGCTGGCGTGGTTACACTTAGTCTGTGGTTGTGAGGCCGGTTGGACGTACTGCCAAATTCTCTAAAACGAAGTTGGAGGCGGCTTATGGTAGAGCAATTAACATTAAATTCTCTGGCAACCGCTCTGGTGGAAATTCCTGCAGTCAGCATGGCAATTGCACGCTCCCTCAAAACTTGAGACATCTGTGGCATTGTGTTGTGTGACAAAACGGCACATTTTAGAGTGGCTTTTTATTGTCCCCCAGCACAAGGTGCACCTGTGTAATGATCATGCTGTTTAATCAGCGCCTTGATATGCCACACCTGTCAGGTGGATGGATTATCTTGGTAAAGCAGAAATGCTCACTAACAGGGATGTAAACACATTTGTGCACAACATTTTAGAGAAATAAGCTTTTTGTGTGTATAAAACATTTCTGGGATCTTTTTTTATTTCATCTCATGAAACATCAGTGTTATATATATATATATATATATATATAACACAGTGCATTTGTAAAGTATTCAGACCCCTTGACTTTTTCCACATTGTTACGTTACAGCCTTATTGTAAAATGTATTAAATAGTTGTTTCCCTCATCAAATCTACACACAATACCCCATAATGACATCACAATACCCCATAATGACATCACAATACCCCATAATGACATCACAATACCCCATAATGACAAAGCAAAAACTGTTTTTTAGACAACAAAAAAATTAAATATCACATTTACATAAGTATTCAGACCCTTTACTCAGTACTTTGCTGAAGCACCTTTGGCAGCGATTACAGCCCCGGGTCTTCTTGGGTATGACGCTACAAGCTTGGCACACCTGTATTTGAGGAGTTTCTCCCATTCTACTCTACAGATCCTCTCAAGCTCTGTCAGGTTGGATGGGGCGCGTCACTGCACAGCTATTTTCAGGTCTCTCTAGAATTATTAGATTGGGTTCAAGTCCGGGCTCTGGCTGGGCCACTCAAGGACATTGAGACTTGTCCGAAGCCATTCCTGCATTGTCTTTGCTGTGTGCTTAGGGTCGTTGTCCTGTTGGAAGGTGAACCTTCTCCCCAGGCTGTGGTCCTGAGCGTTATGGAGCAGTTTTTCAAGGATCTCTCTGTACTTTTCTCCGTTCATCTCTCCCTCGATCCTGACTAGTCTCCCAGTCCCTGCCGCTGTTAAACATCCCCACAGCATGAGGCTATTACCATGTTTCACCGTAGGGATGGTGCCAGGTTTCCTCCAGATGTGACACTTGGCATTCAGGCCAAATAGTTCAATCTTAGTTTAATCAGAACAGATAATCTTGTTTCTCATGGACTGAGA
This sequence comes from Oncorhynchus mykiss, assembly GCF_013265735.2. Lineage (NCBI taxonomy): Eukaryota > Metazoa > Chordata > Actinopteri > Salmoniformes > Salmonidae > Oncorhynchus > Oncorhynchus mykiss. The sequence continues at coordinate 5,797,585 of NC_048575.1, forward strand.
GTCCTTGAGGTACCTTTTGGTAAACTCCAAGTGGGCTGTTATGTGCCTTTTACTGAGGGTGGCTTCCATCTGGCCACTCTACCGTAAAGGCCTGATTGGTGGAGTGCTGTAGAGATGGTTGTCCTTCTGGAAGGTTCTCTCATCTCCACAGAGAAACTCTAGTTCTTGGTCCTTCTCCACCAATTGTTTTATTTTTATTTTTTTATTTAACCTTTATGTAACTAGTCTGTTAAGAACAAATTCTTATTTACAATGAAGGCCGGTCCCTTGTTCAGGGGGCAGAACAACAGATTTTTACCTTGTCAGCTCGGGGATTCGATCTAGCAACCTTTTTTCAGTTACTGGCCCAACGCGCTAACTACTAGACTACCTGCCACCTCGATTGCTCAGTTTGGCAGGGCTGCCAGCTCTAGCAAGGGTCTTGGTGGTTCTAAACTTCTTCCATTTAAGAATGATGGACAGCCTGTCATGTGCCTTTTACTAAGGAGTGGCTTCCGTCTGGCCACTCTACCATAAAGGCCTGATTGTTGGAGTGCTGCAGAGATGGTTGTCCAACTGGAAGGTTCTCCCATCTCCACAGAGGAGCTCTAAAGCTCTGTAAGAGTGACCATTGGGTTCTTGGTCACCTCCCTGACCAAGGCCCTTCTCCCCCGATTGCTCAGTTTGGCCATGGGGCCAGCTCTAGGAAGAGTCTTGGTGGTTCTAAACTTCTTCCACTGTGTTCTTGGGAACCTTCAATGCTGCAGAATGTTTTTGTACCCTTCCCCAGATCTGTGCCTCGACACAATCCTGTCTCTGAGCTCTACGGACAATTCCTTTGACCTCATGGCTTGGTTTTTGCTCTGATGTGTACTGTCAGCTGTGGGACTTTATATAGACAGGTGTGTGCCTTTCCAAATCATATCCAATCAATTTAATTTATCACAGGTGGACTCCGATCAAGTTGTAGAAACATCTCAAGGATGATCAATGGAAACAGGATGTACCTGAGCTCAATTTCGAGTCTCATAGCAAAGGGTCTGAATACTTATGTAAATAAGGTATTTCTGATCTGACACAATCACAACGTTCTACTGATAAAACGATCAAATAAAAAGATATTAGATACAGGGCCTTCAGAAAGTAGTCATACCCCTTGACTTACTCCAAAATGTGTTGGTTTACAGCCTGAATTCAAAATTGAATTTAAAAAAATTCTCACCCATCTCCACACAATACTGCATCTTGATATAGTGAAACGCTGTGTTTAGATAATCACAGCCCTGAGTAAATACTTTGTAGAAGCACCTTTGGCAGCGATTACAGCTGTGAGTCATTCTGGGTAAGTCTCTAAGGAACTTTCCACACCTGGATTGTGCCCCATATTGTTGAAAAAAAAAGTATTATAAGCTCTGTCAAATTGGTTGCTGATCATTCCTAGACAACCATTTTCAGGTCTTGCCATAGATTTCCAAGTGGATTTAAGACAAAACTGTAACTCAGCGACTCAGAAACATTCACTGTGTTCTTGGTAAGCAACTCCAAGTGTAGATTTGGCCTTGTGTTTTAGGTTATTGTCCCGCTGAAAGGTGAATTCATCTCCCAGTGTCTGATAGACAGCAGACTGAACAAGGATTAAACTTTGTGACTGTTTTTAAAGTCACCATTGTCCTCATGGTGAAAGCAGTAATCCTGAGCGGTGTCCTTCCTCAGCGACAAATGGTTTAGGAAGGACACCTGTGTCTCTGCTGTGACTGGATCTATTGATACAAAAAAGTAGAATTAATAACTTCACCTCAAAGGGATATTTAATGTCTGCTTTTTTTTTCTCTCACCCATCTACCAATAGGTGCCCTTCTTTACCCATCTACCAATAGGTGCCCTTCTTTACCCATCTACCAATAGGTGCCCTTCTTTACCCATCTACCAATAGGTGCCCTTCTTTACCCATCTACCAATAGGTGCCCTTCTTTACCCATCTACCAATAGGTGCCCTTCTTTACCCATCTACCAATAGGTGCCCTTCTTTACCCATCTACCAATAGATGCCCTTCTTTACCCATCTACCAATAGATGCCCTTCTTTACCCATCTACCAATAGGTGCCCTTCTTTACCCATCTACCAATAGGTGCCCTTCTTTACCCATCTACCAATAGGTGCCCTTCTTTACCCATCTACCAATAGGTGCCCTTCTTTACCCATCTACCAATAGGTGCCCTTCTTTACCCATCTACCAATAGGTGCCCTTCTTTACCCATCTACCAATAGGTGCCCTTCTTTGCGAGGCATTGGAGAACCTCCCTGGTCTTTGTGGTTGAATCTGTGTTTCACTGTTCGACTGAGGGACCTTACAGATAATTGTATGTGTGGGTTACAGAGATGAGGTAGTAATTCAAACATCATGTTAAACACTATTATTGCACACAGTGTGAGTCCATGCAATTTCTCATGTGACTTGTTAAGCACATTTTTACTCCTTAACTTACTCCTTGCAGTATTTAAGAGGACAGCACCGGTGTCCAGGCTAAATTACTAATCTGTCCCTCATACCATCATGGCCACCTAATCATCCCCAGATTCCAATTGGCTCATTCATCCCCCTCCTCTCTCTCCCCATGTAACTATTCCCCAGGTCGTTGCTGTAAATGAGAATGTGTTCTCAGTCAACTTACCTGGTAAAATAATGTCAGCCTTTAAGTACCTCTCTATTCACACCCCTGTCTCTCTGTATATTCATACCTCCTGATAAATAACAAGGATTACCATTCAATAAATGGGCTACAGAAGACCATTGAGATACAGTAGTATCTTAAAGAGGCAATGTGGAGTTGAAACTATAACAAAGCCCATCCCCACCACTGTTTTGGTAAAAAGCTGAAGCCTGGAGAGATGTGACCACTCTCAAATAAAAGAGATAAATAACAGAATATCATATCTTAAGTGCATTCCAAAATGTGTTTGTTATCAAAAGACCGCCCTGAACTGATCTTATCACTTATCTTGTATATCATTTTCTCTTCTGACGCTTTTCCTGTAGTTCCTCCCTCCCTCCCTCCAATGTTAAGCTCATTTTTCTGGGTGTTGGGTGCGATAGGGCCCACGATAGGGGCACGACTATACCCGCTGCCAGGGTGAGATAACGGTATCAGACCGGTCAGATGCCAAGCGTACCTCCATCCACTCCTCTCTCCCTCACTGTCTGGGCTTTCTTCTCTTTCTCTTTCATTTTCATTTCATTCATTCTTCATTCATTCATTCCTTATCATGCCCCATTCAAGAAATTTAGAACCAGGAATAGATATAGCCCTTGGTTCTCCCCAGACCTGACTGCCCTTAACCAACACAAAAACATCCTATGGCGTTCTGCATTAGCATCGAACAGCCCCCGTGATATGCAGCTGTTCAGGGAAGCTAGAAACCATTATACACAGGCAGTTAGAAAAGCCAAGGCTAGCTTTTTCAAGCAGAAATTTGCTTCCTGCAACACTAACTCAAAAAAGTTCTGGGACACTGTAGACTTTACAGTGTCCCAGAACTTTTTTGAGTTAGTGTTGCTTCCTGCAACACAAACTCAAAAAGGTTCTGAGACACTGTAAAGTCCATGGAGAATAAGAACACCTCCTCCCAGCTGCCCACTGCACTGAAGATAGGAAACACTGTCACCACTGATAAATCCACCATAATTGAGAATTTCAATAAGCATTTTTCTACGGCTGGCCATGCTTTCCACCTGGCTACTCCTACCCCGGTCAACAGCACTGCACCCCCCACAGCAACTCGCCCAAGCCTTCCCCATTTCTCCTTCTCCCAAATCCGTTCAGCTGATGTTCTGAAAGAGCTGCAAAATCTGGACCCCTACAAATCAGCCGGGCTAGACAATCTGGACCCTTTCTTTCTAAAATTATCTGCCGAAATTGTTGCCACCCCTATTACTAGCCTGTTCAACCTCTCTTTCGTGTCGTCTGAGATTCCCAAAGATTGGAAAGCAGCTGCGGTCATCACCCTCTTCAAAGGGGGGGACACTCTTGACCTAAACTGCTACAGACCTATATCTATCCTACCATGCCTTTCTAAGGTCTTCGAAAGCCAAGTCAACAAACAGATTACCGACCATTTCGAATCTCACCATACCTTCTCTGCTATGCAATCTGGTTTCAGAGCTGGTCATGGGTGCACCTCAGCCACGCTCAAGGTCCTAAACGATATCTTAACCGCCATCGATAAGAAACATTACTGTGCAGCCGTATTCATTGATCTGGCCAAGGCTTTCAACTCTGTCAATCACCACATCCTCATCGGCAGACTCGACAGCCTTGGTTTCTCAAATGATTGCCTCGCCTGGTTCACCAACTACTTCTCTGATAGAGTTCAGTGTGTCAAATCGGAGGGTCTGCTGTCCGGACCTTTGGCAGTCTCTATGGGGGTGCCACAGGGTTCAATTCTTGGACCGACTCTCTTCTCTGTATACATCAATGAGGTTGCTCTTGCTGCTGGTGAGTCTCTGATCCACCTCTACGCAGACGACACCATTCTGTATACTTCTGGCCCTTCTTTGGACACTGTGTTAACAACCCTCCAGGCAAGCTTCAATGCCATACAACTCTCCTTCCGTGGCCTCCAATTGCTCTTAAATACAAGTAAAACTAAATGCATGCTCTTCAACCGATCGCCACCTGCTCCTGCCCGCCTGTCCAACATCACTACTCTGGACGGCTCTGACTTAGAATACGTGGACAACTACAAATACTTAGGTGTCTGGTTAGACTGTAAACTCTCCTTCCAGACCCATATCAAACATCTCCAATCCAAAGTTAAATCTAGAATTGGCTTCCTATTTCGCAACAAAGCATGCCAAACATACCCTTGTAAAACTGACCATCCTACCAATCCTCGACTTTGGCGATGTCATTTACAAAATAGCCTCCAATACCCTACTCAACAAATTGGATGCAGTCTATCACAATGCAACCCATTTTGTCACCAAAGCCCCATATACTACCCACCATTGCGACCTGTACGCTCTCGTTGGCTGGCCCTCGCTTCATACTCGTCGCCAAACCCACTGGCTGTCATCTACAAGACCCTGCTAGGTAAAGTCCCCCCTTATCTCAGCTCGCTGGTCCCCATAGCATCTCCCAACTGTAGCACACGCTCCAGCAGGTATATCTCTCTAGTCACCCCCAAAACCAATTCTTTCTTTGGCCGCCTCTCCTTCTAGTTCTCTGCTGAAAATGACTAGAACGAACTACAAAAATCTCTGAAACTGGAAACACTTATCTCCCTCACTAGCTTTAAGCACCAACTGTCAGAGCAGCTCACAGATTACTGCACCTGTACATAGCCCACCTATAATTTAGCCCAAAACTCTTTCCCTACTGTATTTAATTAATGTATTAATTTTGCTCCTTTGCACCCCATTATTTTTATTTCTACTTTGCACATTCTTCCATTGCAAATCAACCATTCCAGTGTTTTACTTGCTATATTGTATTTACTTTGCCACCATGGCCTTTTTCTGCCTTTACCTCCATTATCTCACCTCATTTGCTCACGTCGTATATAGACTTGTTTATACTGTATTATTGACTGTATGTTTGTTTTACTCCATGTGTAACTCTGTGTCGTTGTATGTGTCGAACTGCTTTGCTTTATCTTGGCCAGGTCGCAATTGTAAATGAGAACTTGTTCTCAACTTGCCTACCTGGTTAAATAAAGGTGAAATATATATATATATATATATATATATATATATATATATATATATATATATATATATTTATCAGTTTGGTAATGAGCATGAGATGGGTATTAAGATGGGCAGATGGGGTTGTGAGGGTTTGTTAACTGTCTGAACGTTGAAGTTCAATAGTTTATATCTGTTTATATCAACAGTGAGCCGGCTCCTGGATCAGACTGGGTTCAAGTCCGGTCTCTGGCTGGGCAACGCAAGGACATTTAGAGACTTGCCCCGAAGCCGATTTGTTTCTCAAAATGGCACCCTGTTCCCTTGACTTCCCGGCTGTAGTCAAAGTACTATGCAGGGGAACAGGGTGCCATTTGTGATGCATCCACTGATGTTGTATCATATTTCAAACTAACTTTGGCGCTGTGCAGTATCTCTCCTCAGTGAAATGTCAGACATCTGCTTTCTCCCCTGTCTGTATGTTTATTTAACTAGGCAAGTCAGGTTTTAAGAACAAATTCTTATTTACAATGACGGCCTAGGAACAGTGGGTTAACTGCCTTGTTCAGGGGGCAGAACAACATCTTTTTTTTAACCTCGTCAGCTAGGGGACTCCCAATCACGGGCCGGTTGTGATACAGCCTGGAATCGAACCAGGGTCTGTAGCCGACACCTCGAGCACTGAGATTCAGTGCCTTAGACCACTGCGCCACTCGGGAGCCCGTTCTGGGCAATTTTCTGCTCTGTCCTCTTTAACCTGACCACTAGACCCTCTAGAGGTCTATGGACTTAATATCTGTCTGTTCTAGATGGGGAGGGGAGGGCCCTAAACACATCACTGGCCTGGAAATGCCTTCAACAGATGACACAGACCACAGACTGCTCTTTTCTGGACACACGTGACCCTAATATCAGAAGTCACCCACCCCCCCCCCCCCCCTTTAACTTATTTCACATTTTATTTATTTTCGATTAAAAATAATTACAAATCTCACCCATCTACACACAATACCACATGACGTCAAAGTAAAGTCATAACGAAAAAAGTAACGACAAAGTGAAGATACGTTTTTAGAAAATTTCGTCAAATGTATTTAAAATAAAATACAGCAATATCTAATTTACGGAAGTGTTCACACCCCCCATTTGTGTTGATATTCTGTTCCTCACCCTGACAATCTGAACAGAGCTCATCTTTGAGATGATCAAAGTCCACCCGTGGCCAATTCAGTTGTTTGGACATCATTTAGAAAGAAACACACCAGTCTACAGTATATTAAAGGTCCCACAGTTGACAGGAACTATACCATGAAGTCCAAGGAACTGTCCGTAGATCTCTGAGATGGTGATGAGGCATCTAGGGAAGGGTATAAAACCATTTCTAGAGTGATGAAAGTTTCCAAGAGCACGGCGGTCTACATCATTTGGAAATGGTTAAAATATGGAACTACCCAGACTCTGCCTAGAGCTGGCCGTCCGGCCAAACTGAGAAACCGGGCAGGAAGGACCTTTCGATGAGGGAGGTGACCAAGAACCCAATGACCACTCTGACAGAACTACAGAGTTCCTGGGCTGAGATGGGAGAACCTGCCAGAAGGACAACTGTCTCTACAGCACTTCACCAATCTGAGATTTATGGGAGAGTGGCCAGACAGAAGACGCTCCTGAAAAAAAGGGACATGACAGCCCACCTGTAGTTTGTAAGAGAAAACATGTAAAAGACTCTGAGAGCATCAGAGTCCTGAATTCAAAGTTATATGTCTGGAGAAAAAACTGGGCACAGCGCAACACCTATCTAACACCAGCCCTACCGTAAAGCATGGTGTCAGCATCATGCTATGGGGATGGGAGACTGGTGGGAGGGACTGGGAGACTGGTAAGGATAGAGGGAACAATGAATGGAGACAAATACAGGCAAATCCTTGATGAGAACCTGCTTCAGAGTGCAAACGACCTGGGGGGGGGGTGAAGTTATACATTCCTACAGGACAATGACCCCCCAGGCATTCAGCCAAAGCAACACTGGAATGGCGTCAGAACAAGAATGTGAAAGTCCTTGAGTGGCCCAGCCAAAGTCCAGACCTGAATCACATTGAAAATCTGTGGAAAGACTTGAAGATTGCTGTTCACCGCCGCTCCCCATCCAACTTAACAGAGTTTGAAAACATCTACAAGGAAGAATGAAAGAAAATCCCCAAATCCATGTGCAAAGTTGATTCAGACAAAGTATTGACTATGTAAATGAGATATTTCTGTATTTCATGTTCAATGCACAATCGAGATCATCCTGTCGGGCTGTATCACTGCCAGGTAGGGCAACTGCACCGCCCTCAACCGTAAGGCTCTCCAGAGGGTAGTGAGGTCTGCACAACGCATCACCGGGGGCAAATTACCTGCCCTCCAGGACACCTACACCACCCGATGTCACAGGAAGGCCAAAAAGATCATCAAGGACAACAACCACCCGAGCCACTGCCTGTTCACCCCGTTATCATCCAGAAGGCGAGGTCAGTACAGGTGCATCAAAGCTGGGACCGAGAGACTGAAAAACAGCTTCTATCTCAAGGCCATCAGACTGTTAAACAGGCACCACTAACATCTACTTGCCTATGCTGTTCGTCCATATATTTATATGTACATATGTACATATTCTTATTCACCCCTTTAGATGTGTGTGTATAAGATAGTTGTTGTGAATTTGTTAGATTACTTGTTAGATATTACTGCACTGTCGGAATGAGAAGAACAAGCATTTCGCTACACTCACATTAACATCTGCTAACCATGTGTATGTGACCAATAACATCTGCTAGCCATGTGCATGTGACCAATAACATATGCTAACCATGTGTATGTGACCAATAACATCTGCTAGCCATGTGCATGTGACCAATAACATCTGCTAACCATGTGTATGTGACCAATAACATCTGCTAACCATGTGCATGTGACCAATAACATCTGCTAGCCATGTGTATGTGACCAATAACATCTGCTAGCCATGTGCATGTGACCAATAACATCTGCTAACCATGTGCATGTGACCAATAACATCTGCTAACCATGTGTATGTGACCAATAACATCTGCTAACCATGTGTATGTGACCAATAACATCTGCTAACCATGTGCATGTGACCAATAACATCTGCTAGCCATGTGTATGTGACCAATAACATCTGCTAGCCATGTGCATGTGACCAATAACATCTGCTAACCATGTGTATGTGACCAATAACATCTGCTAGCCATGTGCATGTGACCAATAACATCTGCTAACCATGTGCATGTGACCAATAACATCTGCTAACCATGTGTATGTGACCAATCACATCTACTAACCATGTGTATGTGACCAATAACATCTGCTAACCATGTGTATGTGACCAATAACATCTGCTAGCCATGTGCATGTGACCAATAACATCTGCTAACCATGTGTATGTGACCAATAACATCTGCTAGCCATGTGCATGTGACCAATAACATCTGCTAACCATGTGTATGTGACCAATAACATCTGCTAACCATGTGCATGTGACCAATAACATCTGCTAACCATGTGCATGTGACCAATAACATCTGCTAACCATGTGTATGTGACCAATAACATCTGCTAACCATGTGACCAATAACATCTGCTAACCATGTGACCAATAACATCTGCTAACCATGTGTATGTGACCAATAACATCTGCTAACCATGTGACCAATAACATCTGCTAACCATGTGACCAATAACATCTGCTAACCATGTGTATGTGACCAATAACATATGCTAACCATGTGACCAATAACATCTGCTAACCATGTGTATGTGACCAATAACATCTGCTAACCATGTGACCAATAACATCTGCTAACCATGTGACCAATAACATCTGCTAACCATGTGTATGTGACCAATAACATCTGCTAGACATGTGTATGTGACCAATAACATCTGCTAACCATGTGTATGTGACCAATAACATCTACTAACCATGTGACCAATAACATCTGCTAACCATGTGACCAATAACATCTGCTAACCATGTGTATGTGACCAATAACATCTACTAACCATGTGTATGTGACCAATAACATCTACTAACCATGTGTATGTGACCAATAACATCTACTAACCATGTGACCAATAACATCTGCTAACCATGTGTATGTGACCAATAACATCTACTAACCATGTGACCAATAACATCTGCTAACCATGTGACTAATAACATCTGCTAACCATGTGTATGTGACCAATAACATCTACTAACCATGTGACCAATAACATCTGCTAACCATGTGACTAATAACATCTGCTAACCATGTGTATGTGACCAATAACATATGCTAACCATGTGTATGTGACCAATAACATCTGCTAACCATGTGTATGTGACCAATAACATCTGCTAACCATGTGACCAATAACATCTGCTAACCATGTGCATGTGACCAATAACATCTGCTAACCATGTGACCAATAACATCTGCTAACCATGTGTATGTGACCAATAACATATGCTAACCATGTGTATGTGACCAATAACATCTGCTAACCCCAAAATGGGATTTGATTAGAATACTTTTGCAAAAAAAAATCTAAAACACGTTTTCACTTTGTCATTATGGGGTATTGTGTGTAGATGGGTAAGACTTTTTAAACCATTTTGGATTCAGGCTGTAACACGACAAAATGTGAAGTCAAGAGGAATGAATACTTTCTGAATGAACTGTAAATAAACAGGGGAGAGAGAAAGAGAGACTGGTATGAGGAGAGAGCAGACACGCCTGTGAACAGAAGGCTATAAAGCCAGGGGTCACAGGTCAAAAGGAAGCAGATGGAGTGACATGGAGAGAAGGAGGAGAGGGGTTGGCTCTCACTTCCAAACAAAAAGATTTACAGTGTGTGTTCTAGATTTTTTTTTTTACTGCCTGTGAAATCTATCTGTACCTCTTAATAAAAACCCTCTCCATCCTACTAATAAACCTGAAGTCTAGTGCATGTGGGGAGGTTTGACTTGAAGAGACATAGAGTATGTCTACTGGTCTAATATAGAGACAGGGAATTCAAATGTGGCCAAACACTGACTAACATAGAAGATGATGATATCATTCAGAGGTGAACTAGTGTCTCCTCCAAGATAAAGACTGAGGGACCATACCCCTCTCCTCTCAGATAAATACTGAGACCATACCCCTCTCCTCTCAGATAAATACTGAGGGACCATACCCCTCTCCTCTCAGATAAATACTGAGGTACCATACCCCTCTCCTCTCAGATAAATACTGAGACCATACCCCTCTCCTCTCAGATAAATACTGAGACCATACCCCTCTCCTCTCAGATAAATACTGAGGGACCATACCCCTCTCCTCTCAGATAAATACTGAGGGACCATACCTCTCTCCTCTCAGATAAATACTGAGGGACCATACCCCTCTCCTCTCAGATAAATACTGAGACCATACCCCTCTCCTCTCAGATAAATACTGAGACCATACCCCTCTCCTCTCAGATAAATACTGAGGTATCATACCCCTCTCCTCTCAGATAAATACTGAGACCATACCCCTCTCCTCTCAGATAAATACTGAGGGACCATACCCCTCTCCTCTCAGATAAATACTGAGGTATCATACCCCTCTCCTCTCAGATAAATACTGAGACCATACCCCTCTCCTCTCAGATAAATACTGAGGTATCATACCCCTCTCCTCTCAGATAAATACTGAGACCATACCCCTCTCCTCTCAGATAAATACTGAGACCATACCCCTCTCCTCTCAGATAAATACTGAGACCATACCCCTCTCCTCTCAGATAAATACTGAGACCATACCCCTCTCCTCTCAGATAAATACTGAGACCATACCCCTCTCCTCTCAGATAAATACTGAGGGACCATACCCCTCTCCTCTCAGATAAATACTGAGGGACCATACCTCTCTCCTCTCAGATAAATACTGAGGGACCATACCCCTCTCCTCTCAGATAAATACTGAGACCATACCCCTCTCCTCTCAGATAAATACTGAGACCATACCCCTCTCCTCTCAGATAAATACTGAGGTATCATACCCCTCTCCTCTCAGATAAATACTGAGACCATACCCCTCTCCTCTCAGATAAATACTGAGGGACCATACCCCTCTCCTCTCAGATAAATACTGAGGTATCATACCCCTCTCCTCTCAGATAAATACTGAGACCATACCCCTCTCCTCTCAGATAAATACTGAGGTATCATACCCCTCTCCTCTCAGATAAATACTGAGACCATACCCCTCTCCTCTCAGATAAATACTGAGGTATCATACCCCTCTCCTCTCAGATAAATACTGAGACCATACCCCTCTCCTCTCCTCTCAGATAAATACATGCTGAATAGACAGTAGAGCAGTGTTTGACCTGTCCCACTCTGTGTAAATGGAGCTACCAAGTCACAGAGCAGACAGACAGACAAACGGAAAAACAGACAACGATCCAGCCATCAAGACAGACAGTCAGTCAAACAATCAGTCAGACAGACAAACAGACAGATTGTCAGACAGACGGACAGGTAAGGGCCAGGTTGTCAGGGTAAAGGACAGGTCAGGGTCAGGGTAAAGGACAGGTCAGGGCCAGGTTGTCAGGGTAAAGGACAGGTAAGGGCCAGGTTGTCAGGGTAAAGGACAGGTAATGGCCAGGTTGTCAGGGTAAAGGACAGGTAAGGGCCAGGTTGTCAGGGTAAAGGACAGGTAAGGGTCAGGGAAAAGGACAGGTCAGGGCCAGGTTGTCGAGGTAAAGGACAGGTAAGGGCCAGGTTGTCAGGGTAAAGGACAGGTAAGGGCCAGGTTGTCAGGGTAAAGGACAGGTAAGGGCCAGGTTGTCAGGGTAAAGGACAGGTAAGGGCCAGGTTGTCAGGGTAAAGGACATGTAAGAGCCAGATAGTCAGAGTAAAGGACAAGTAAGGGCCAAGTAAGCAGGGTTAAGGACAGGTAAGGGTGAGGTGGTCAGGGTAAAGGACAGGTAAGGGTGAGGTGGTCAGGGTAAAGGACAGGTAAGGGTGAGGTGGTCAGGGTAAAGGACAGGTAAGAGCCAGGTAATCCCAGTAAAGTACAGGTAAGGGCCAGGTGGCCAAGGTAAAGCACAGGTCCAGGTAGTCAGAGAATAGGACAGATAAAGGCCAGGTATTCAGGGTAATGTACAGGTTAGGGCCAGGTATTCAGAGTAAAGAGTAAAGGACAGGTTAGGGCCAGTTATTCAGGGTAATGGACAGGTTAGGGCCAGGTATTCAGTGTAATGGACAGGTTAGGGCCAGGTATTCAGAGTAAAGAGTAAAGGACAGGTTAGGGCCAGGTATTCAGGGTAATGGACAGGTTAGGGCCAGATATTCAGAGTAAAGAGTAAAGGACAGGTTAGGGCCAGGTATTCAGGGTAATGGACAGGTTAGGGCCAGGTATTCAGGGTAATGGACAGGTTAGGGCCAGGTATTCAGAGTAAAGAGTAAAGGACAGGTTAGGGGCAGGTATTCAGAGTAAAGAGTAAAGGACAGGTTAGGGACAGGTATTCAGGGTAATGGACAGGTTAGGGGCAGGTATTCAGAGTAAAGAGTAAAGGACAGGTTAGGGCCAGGAATTCAGGGTAATGGACAGGTTAGGGCCAGTTATTCAGAGAAAAGAGTAAAGGACAGGTTAGGGCCAGGTATTCAGGGTAATGGACAGGTTAGGGCCAGGTATTCAGGGTAATGGACAGGTTAGGGCCAGGTATTCAGGGTAAAGGACAGGTTAGGGCCAGGTATTCAGAGTAAAGGACAGGATAGGGCCAGGTATTCAGAGTAAAGGACAGGTAAATATTTACCTTGCACACCTAGAGCAGATGTTGAGTGTGACCTTGGCCTGGGGTTCTGGGCAGTAGGAGCTACGACCCTGGCTGAACTTACTGCCTGACGGAGCCAGCCCTGTTACCCCCTCCATACGCAGGTCATCTAGGTCCTCTGGAAAGGGAGAAGGAGAGGGAGTAAGTGGATGAGAGTGGAGGAGAGTGGAAGAGAGAGAGGAGGAGACAGAAAAGGGGACAGAAGGGGAGACGTAGGAGGAGAATGGAGGAGAAAGAGGAGGAGAGAGTAAGTGACAGAGGAGGAGAAAGAGGAGGAGAGTGAAGGAGGAGAGAGGAGGAGACAGAGGAGGAGAGTGACGGAGGAGAGAGGAAGGTGTTACTGTACCCTACAGTGTGTTTCTGTACACTACAGTGTGTTTGTGTACTCTACAGTGTGTTACTGTACACTACAGTGTGTTACTGTACACCACAGTGTGTTTCTGTACCCTACAGTGTGTTTCTGTACCCTACAGTGTGTTACTGTACCCTACAGTGTGTTCCTGTACCCTACAGTGTGTTTCTGTACCCTACAGTGTGTTCCTGTACCCTACAGTGTGTTAGTGTACCCTACAGTGTGTTACTGTACCCTACAGTGTGAACACTACAGTGTGTTACTGTACACTACAGTGTGTTTGTGTACACTACAGTATGTTACTGTACCCTACAGTGTGTTTCTGTACTCTACAGTGTGTTACTGTACTCTACAGTGTGTTTCTGTACCCTACAGTGTGTTTCTGTACCCTACAGTGTGTTACTGTACCCTACAGTGTGTTACTGTACCCTACAGTGTGTTTCTGTACCCTGCAGTGTGTTTCTGTACCCTACAGTGTGTTACTGTACTCTACAGTGTGTTACTGTACCCTACAGTGTTTCTGTACCCTACAGTGTGTTCCTGTACCCTACAGTGTGTTAGTGTACCCTACAGTGTGTTACTGTACCCTACAGTGTGAACACTACAGTGTGTTACTGTACACTACAGTGTGTTTGTGTACACTACAGTATGTTACTGTACCCTACAGTGTGTTTCTGTACTCTACAGTGTGTTACTGTACTCTACAGTGTGTTACTGTACACTACAGTGTGTTACTGTACACTACAGTATGTTACTGTACCCTACAGTGTGTTACTGTACACTACAGTGTGTTACTGTACACTACAGTGTGTTACTGTGAGCTGTTACAGTAGCTGTTAGCTGTTAGCTCTGAGCTGTTACAGTAGCTGTGAGATGTGGTTTGGTGTCTGGGAGGTCGCAATGTGATTCATCCCAAATGGCACCTTATTCACTATGTAGTGTAATAATTTTTACCAAGGCCCATTGGGATTCTCATATGGCTCTGGTCAAAAGTAGTGCACTATGTAGGGAATAGGGTGCCATTTGGGACAGCCCTAGAACAGCATGCTTTGGCCTAGTGCCATTATGAAACAGGTTGAGGCTCTAGTGTCTACTTAATACCTGGCTCAACTTAACAATATATCTGACAGATAAACAGGGAAAACACATACAGTATGTATACTGACAAACACCCATCTGAGGATCTGTATTTTTATCCATCTACAGTTAATATATATAAAGTACCAGTCAAAAGTTTGGACATACCTACTCATTCCAGGGTTCTAGAACACCTACTCATTCAAGGGTTTTTCTTTATTTTTACTATTTTCTACATTGTAGAATAATAGTGAAGACATCAAAGCTATGAAATAACACATATGGAATCATATAGTGACCAAAAAATGTTGAGAAAATCCAAATATATTTAATATTTAAAATTCTTCAAATTAGCCACCCTTTGCCTTGATGACAGCTTTGCACACTTTTGGCATTTTCTCAACCAGCTTCACCTGGAATGCTTTTCCAACAGTCTTGAAGTTCCCACATATGCTGAGCACTTCTTGGCTGCTTTTGCTTCGCTCTGCGGTCCAACTCATCCCAAAGCATCTCAATTGGGTTGAGTTTGGGTGATTGTGGAGACCAGTTCATCTGATGCAGAACTCCTTCACTTTCCTTCTTGGTCAAATAGCCCTTACACAGCCTGGAGGTGTGTTGGGTCATTGTCCTGTTGAAAAACAAATGATAGTCCCACTAAGCGCAAGCCAGATGGGTGGGTGTATCGCTGCAGAATGCTGTGGTAGCCATGCTGGTTAAGTGTGCTTTGAATTCTAAATAAATCACAGACTTTTGTCACCAGAAAAGCACCCCGACACCATCACACCTCCTCCTCCATGCTTCATGGTGGGAACCACACATGCAGAGAGCATCCGTTCACCTGTTCTGCATCTCACAAAGACATGACGGTTGGAACCAAAAATCTCATCAGACCAAAGGACAGATTTCCACCGGTCTAATGTCCATTGCTCGTGTTTCTTGGCCCAAGAAAGTCTCTTCGACTTATTGGTGTCCTTCAGCAGTGGTTTCTTTGCAAAATATTGACCATGAAGGCCTGATTCACACGGTCTCCTCTGAACAGTTGATGTTGAGATGTGTCTGTTACTTGAACTCTGTGAAGCATTTATTTGGGCTGCAATTTCTGAGGCTGGAAACTAATGAACAGAGGTATCTCTGGGTCTTCCATTTCTCTGGCAGTCCTCGTGAGAGCCAGTTTCATCATAATGCTTGATGGTTTTGCGACTGCACTTGAAGAAACTTTAAAAGTTCTTGACATTTTCCGTATTGACTGACCTTCATGTCTTAAAGTAATGATGGATTGTCATTTCTCTTTTCTTATTTGAGCTGTTCTTGCCATAATATGGACTTAGTCTTTTACCACATAGGGCTATATTCTGTATACCACCCCTACCTTGTCACAACACAACTGATTGGCTCAAATGCAGTAAGAAGGAAAGAAATTCCACAAATTAACTTTTAACAAGGCACACCTGTTAATTGAAATGCATTCCAGGCTATGGTATGCCCTACTGAAAACACACATGGAAACAGGAGAATTCAAACAAGACAGTGGCTGCTATTCCATCACTGGCCACTAGAGGTCAGAGTAACCTCACACACACAAGTTTTCAAGTTTATTCGCCACGTGCACAGGATACAACAGGTGTTAAGCAGTACAGTGAAGTTCTGACCTTGAGAGCTTTTTGGTAACAATGCAGTGATAATAATAATAATAATAATATAGTAATAATAACAATAATAATAATAATAATAATAATAATAACAACAATAACAATAACAATAGCAATAATAATAATAACAACAATAATAATAATAATAATAATAACAATAATAACAATAATAACAATAATAACAATAATAACAATAATAATAATAATAATAACAGTAATAATAACAATAGTAATAATAATAACAATAATAATAACAATAACAATAATAATAATAATATTATAGTAATAATAATAATAATAATAATAATAATATTACAGAGAGACAGAGATGGTAGAGAGGCAGAGAGGTCTATCAGTCTTACTGAATAGCCAACCACTGGCGCTGGAGAGTAGGGAGATACAGGGAGACAGAAATGGTCCCTGTATCTCCCTACTCTCCAGCGCCAGTGGTTGGCTATTCAGCAAGACTGATAGACCGCTCTGCCTCTCTACCATCTATGTCTCTCTGTATCTCCCTACTCTCCAGCGCCAGTCTGGCTGGCCACTCAGTAAGACTGATAGACCTCTCTGCCTCTCTACCATCGCTGTCTCTCTATCTCTCTTCTCTCCAGTGCCAGTCTGGCAGGCCACTCAGTAAGACACCTTTATACATCAATGATGTCACTCTTGCT